>NW_026706073.1:0-148626 GCF_029867415.1 Vicia villosa
CTTCTTCAGCATGTTGCCATGATCGTCGATATTCTTGAAGAACAGACCCTCCAATTGGATGTTACTTGGTATATTTTTCATGGGATAGCCGTATTGACGACGGGCTAAAGCTGGATTGTAACTGATCCCTCCCTTAGTTCCAATAAGGGGTACGTTGGGGAAACTTCCGCAACTGAAGATGATCTTGGTTTCGTCGTTGTCAGGACTACACCAATCAATGTCTGTATGAGTGAGAGACATGATTTTCTGTGACCAGTAAAGGCCATCCCTCATATTCCAGAAAGTGCTGGACTTCGGTAGGTGTGAAACGAACCATTCGTATAACAGCGGTACGCAGCATGTGATTAATCCTCCTCGCTGCAGGTTTCTTGAATGCACAGAGTGATAAGCATCCGCAAGCAAGGTTGGAACTGGATTTCCAATTAAGAAGATCTTAATTGCATTGATGTCGACGAAATCGTTAATGTTAGGGAACAAAAACAATCCGTAGATAAGCAAAGCCAAGACTTCCTCAAAAGTGCTCATATCTTGGATGCTGACGAAGTACCGAGCTTGATCAAACAGGAATTTGGAGGGCAATCCTTGAATTCCTCCTCTACTCACCATATGAGTTCTGATGTCGACTACGTTCAAAGGAGTAGTTGCAGCAATGATAATGTCATCAGGATTCTTTTCCAAACCAGAGTACGGATCTTGCGCGTACACGGGTATTCCAATCAGACGAGAGTACTCCTCCAACGTAGGCATGAGCTGATAATCTGGAAAGGTGAAGCAGTGATACGTTGGATCGTAAAACTGTACCAAGGTGGGAAGGATTCCATCCATAATGTTGGTATTGAGCAAAGGCAGAAGTTTTCCATATTTCTCCTTGAAAGCCTGGGGGTTGACCACCAGTTTTCCGAGCTTTCCCAGTTCCTCGACCTGGGGAATCTTGAAGGTGTATTTCCTAGCTCTCTTTCTTCCATAATCCATAATATAGATCCTTAAGTCCTTTCTCCGTTTCTCTCTTTCTATGAATTTCAAAACGTTCGTTATTTAGTTTCCTTGAAAAACGACTCGAAAAAGACTCTTTTTTTTAGTTGTTTATTAATGAATGATGCATGAATGCATGAATGCACACACAAGAGTTTTAAACAAACATGGCGTTGAAGGGTATAGTGGTCATGAAGTCAAAACGCAATCCCCGCCCCAATGGTAAACTAAGGTTAAGGATTTTTGTACCTGTAGAACGGGTTCTAGGGGTCTCAGAGTTTTTGCTCAACCTTAAAGATACGTTGATTGGTATCTACAAGAGAGTTTTCTCTGAGTGTAGTATCTGCGTGACAATTACTTTCGTAATCACCGCTCTACGTCCTAAAAAAAAGGCTTTAAGTGGGGTTAATGTGTTTCTAGGTCCTCCTGGTACAAATCAGTCTCGGAATGCAGTGGCGCAGTTAATCACAACCAGCCAGGCAAATCCCAAGAGTAGAATTGTGAACCAAGATTAGAGGGCCTTCACCGGGAAGACATCCTCCATCCTATCTTATGTTGCACTCAAATCCGGGTATAGGATTTCTCACCACAAGGGGGAATCAAGCCCTTTCCCGATACAGAATAAACAAAGTAAACAAATATATATGCAACAATCACATGATATGACACAGAGGTTAGGCAGTACCTCTCTTGTTTGAGGGGGAATTTGGCATCCCTAATTCCTCATTGGGGCTGGACCAGCAACAGGTCAACCATTGGTTTGGATGAAAAAACCAAGGTTTTTAACACTTATATCCCCAGCAGAGTCGCCATTTTTACTGTGGTTGTCGTTTTCTTTACCTCCCCGTTTCACTTGGGAGGACGGCACGCTAAACCCTTCACGCGAAATTTGGAAGGAGAGTGCGCCCGTGGTGGGATGAATTTTATTTCAGTTCTTCCTACGATATCACACGAACTTTCTTATTTGTCCTACGAGTAGGAAAGGGAAAAAAAGATCTCAACTAAACCCTAAGAGTTTGCTAAGTGTGGGGATTTCACCTAGACTAGAAATTCTGGAGTCCGGGGGGTCGGTTATACATAGGGAAGTGTTTAAACACCCTACATATCTGTAGTACTCTACAGGAACCTTCTCTGTGTCATTTGTGATTGTGTTTATTGCTAATGATTGGGAAAGTTTCTCCTTTGTGTTAGGAGAAGGAATTGAATTGATTTGAAAAGACAAACAGACAGACAAACTGACTATTTTTGGTATTTTATTAGCTCGCTGAGATTCCTTGTGAACCTCATGCCTACATATCCCTAGTGGAAGTCAGAGCTTAATGTAGTTCGGGGAACTAACTAGGGAAATTACTTGTTTTTGGTGCCTTGCTTAAAGCTCAAGGTTGAAGCTTGAATTAAATCTCTGTTTACAGTAAAGAGACATGAAATCATCTCTACAGAGAGGTATTAGTACTATTCTACCACAAACATTTAAAGGAGTGACAGAATAACTGAATTCATTTCATTCAAGAGGGGGACCTTACTTGTGTATGTGCAAGTATACCAGTCAAATTCCTCTTAAATGAAAGAAAAATGCTCATCCAAATTAGGGAAAGTTACCACATGTCTGGGTTTTACTGCCAGCTCATGCCTTTCAAAATCCTAAATGGGAGACTTGATTAAAATTGAAATTGAAATGGAAATGTTTGTTTGTTTGAATGTGGTAGAGTAGTAAAAATATCTCTCTATAGAGATAAACTATGTCTATCTACTGTATAAAAGATTTGACTTTAGCTGGCTTGTATGAGGCCCAAGCTTGAGGCTTTCTTTGATTGATTTATTAATATTATTGACTCTGGGAGATGACTCCATTGGGGATTAATTACAGGATATTTTGGTGTTCTGTACAAAGCCCAGAATTGAGGCTGACTCTATTTGGAGAGTGTTTATTTTGATGGATTTTTATTTGGTGTTCTGTACAAAGCCCAGATTTGAGGCTGACTCTACTTAGGGAGACTATATTTGTGTGCCTTGTACAAAGCCCAAGGTTGTGGCTAACTGCTGAGGATAACTGAATTTTTGAGACTATAAATGACTCTATTTTGTGTGCCTTGTACAAAGCCCAAGGTTGTGGCTGACTCTAGCTAGGGAAAACATTATTTTCTGCCTTGTACAAAGCCCAAGGTTGTGGCAGACTCTTTTAAATGAATTGAGTATGGATGACTCTATAGGAAAAGATCCTAGGTGTTAGGAATCTTTGACACATGAAAGTATGGTTTGATCTGCCTTGTACAAAGCCCAAGGTTGTGGCTATTGGATGATGAAGAACTTACTGGGGAGACTCTATTATCTGCCTTGTACAATGCCCAAGGTTGAGGCTGACTCTTGACATGGGAGTTTTATTGTTTGGTGCCTTGTATGAAGCCCAAGGTTAAGGCTAACTGTTTTTGTTGATTTTGACTCTACTAAGGAGATTTTATTTATTAAAAGACTATTTTTCTTTGGAAGCTAACCCTTTCCAGGGATTTTGACTCAGCTGGTGAATTTGTCTGTTAAAAGACTGACTTTATCATGTTTTTGGAGGCTGACCCTTTCCAGGGGTTTTGACTCTTTTTTTTTTGGGATATTATCTCCTAAGAGAATGAATATTTGGTTTTGAAAGACTGATGTTGGAGGCTAACCCTTTCCAGGGGTTTTGATATTTTAAACAGATTTTTATTAATTAACTTTGGAGGCTAACCCTTTCTAGGGAATTTATAAAAATGATGGCAGAAAGATTATCTAGTGGAGACTTCTTGTTTAAAGCCCAAGATGAAGGCTGACACATGCTGAGGATGATCAAACATGGATCCTAGACTCTGCTAAGGAAAATTGATGAAGATAAGGGTGACAGAGACTGTCCATGTCTCTCATTCCAAAAGGTGTACTCAATGCAAAATTGAGACAAACTTAGCTTGTTTAAAGTCTGGTTTAAATTGGAAGAAACTCACCAGGGTAGGCTAAAAGGTGACTAAAGACCTGTTCCTATGTTTATAAGAAACCTGATGGGTCCTTGTATACAAGCTCAAGAGGAAGCTGGAAATGCTTTTAAGAAGCCTGTGGGTCCTTGTACAAAGCCCAAGAGGAGGCTAATCGAGGGTCCTTGTTATAACACAAGAGAAAGCTATGTGGTTTTGAACTTATTTTGGCTCTAAGCAAATGGGTAAGAGGTTTCACCGGGAATAATTCCTCTTTGGGTGGATGTGTCCTATTATTTTTGGATTCTAAGGTTTTTGCCAAGATGTTTCACCGGGAATAATTCATCTTGGGGGTTTGAACTACAGATCTCTAATTAGGAAAGAGCCTTCACCGGGAAGACATTCTCAATCCTAGGTCATATTCCTATAATATATATATATATATATAGTTTAACTGTCCTAAGGTTTATACTCAAACGTAGTTCTAAACTAATATATGCACAGTTTATATTTGATAGTAATTTAAATAAAGACTGTAAATTGAAAGCTTGTAAAGCCTAACCTGGATGGAGTGGAGGCCTTTGAAGAAGTATGTACAAAGCCTTACCAGTAATTGATGGATAACAGTTGAATATATATATGATAAACAGTTAATGGTTTTTGAAAACAGAAGAAGTGAAGATGGACAAAGGTCACATATGTATCTGAAGAGTTTCACCGGGAATAATGCCCTTCAAATACCAGAAGAATGTTTTGAAAACAGAAAGAAGATTTTGAAAATACAGTTTTGAAAACAAGCTAAGAAGAGAAGGTTTTTGGGACTTACACTCTATTAGAGGCCCACTTAAAAAATGATTTACTGTTTATGAAAACAGTTGATTTGATTACTGTTGTGAAAACAGTTGAATGATGATTGAAATGATTTACTGTTGTGAAAACAGTTTTATGAGTTTTAGGCTTACCTCGAAGAATGAGAAATTAGATTTTTGAGTTTGAGGTGTTACCTTGATCCTTAAGTGATATGCTTGGAATAAATTAGGATCTCAACAGATATTAAGCATCCACACCAGCAAAATAGAACGTCGGATAAGCTCACAGCTTACAGCATTCTTTGATCATCCAGTAATTGTTTAAAGACTTCTACAGCAAATGGAAGACCAAACAAAACAGACAAATCCAAAAGACAACAGAGAAATAATCTCTAAGTCTTGGATGAAGTGAGAAAATTCAAGTAATGTGCAACAGTAATCAAATAGAAATTTAAATGATTAACTACACAAAATTATATGAAAATATTAATCTAAGAAAATATATCTTTTTGTGATTTTTTCATGTAATAAGAAAATAATTAGAAACATAAATATAAGTATGTATCTAATATATATTTTTTTGGCATTTTTAAAAAGGATTAGAAAATTAAATTAAATCCTATATTGAAAATAAAATACTAAATACTTTTATGAAACATATTTAAAAGAAACTTAAACAAAATAAAATTAATTGGGCCAGAGGTATGAAAATAAAAGGGAGGTGCAGAGCCCATTTGAGTTAAGCTGAAATAAATAAAAAAAGAAAGCTGGGCCGGACCGGGTCGGGTCAGGGTGACCCGGATCCGCCCAACTATAGTAAACAAGGGATGAGTTAGTGAAAACCCTAAACCAATCACAAGAGGGCCAGTAGCGCCTCTTTCTCACTCTCTCGTTCACGAGAAAACAACAATTGAGGAACAGAACGAAATTTCATCTCTTCCTCCCTTTGAATCGCAATCAACTCACGATCCTCTCTCACAGAAACGCTCTCTGCTCTCTCATGATCGCTACTGTCTCTCTCGGTTCACTCTCAATTGTGAACAACAACAACAAACCTTCACTCGGTTTATTTCTCTTACTCGTTCATCCTTGCCATGAACATCAACAACAACAACGAAGCTACTCTCGGATTCGCGGTGGTTCTGGGTTCAACAGCAACAACTTGTATTTCTAAAGATATCACTTATTCCGTTTGAAAGAACAAAAGTTCTCTTAATTCAAGGTAACACAAATTTGTTCCAATTTCGTTTTCCTCTTTTTTTATGACACAGCAACAATTGTTTAGGTTCTCTGTGTTTTCGGTTTCACAGGCAAATCACAAGAACAACAAAAGCTAACAACAACAACTAACAACAATTTAAAGGGGTGAGAGTGTAGTCGGACTTACCTACGGCGAGGAGGATTTCGCCGGTTGGTGTTGAGGTAAGCTTTTGATTGCCCTGCTTCTAAAATTCTGCAATCTTTAGTTGTTCTGATGGCTGAGTTTTTTGAACCTTTGATGATGTTGTTACTGCTTTTGGATTTTTGTTGAAAACTGTTTATGATTGCTGCAACTTTATTGTTGAATTTTTCTGGCGAATTGTTGCTTTATGCTGTTCAGAACCGTGGTGAACTGTTGACGAGTTGTATGCTGAATTTTAACTGTGAATCGTTGCTGTGCGAATTGTGTTGATGTCGCAGCAACTATGGTAGGTTTGTTGATGTGTTGCTGAATTTTGAACTTTTTTTCTGGAAATTCGGGTGGTGTTGTTGAAGAACACCCTCAAATTGTTGTTGAATGTGGTAGATTAACTTCGAATTGTTGTTACTAACAACTCCACCCTTCTTTCTGAAATTATTGTAGGCTTTTTGATGAAGGTGGTGCCACCACCTCTTTGGATTGTGGGAGACTTGAAGATGAACTTCAAGTTGCTTGGAGACTTGAAGATGAAGATCTTCAAGTGAGGTATGAAGAATTACCTCCTCCTTCTTTGTAACTAGAATGCTCACCTCCAATAGAGAATCTCTTGGCTTGAGAATTTCTTCTTGCCAAGAGGTCTATTGAACAATATATGAGCAATAGAGAGAAGAGAGAAAGCAAGAATTTAAGTTGCTTTGGTGTGTTTTTCTACTGAAGTATGCCCTCCTATTTATAGGCAAATGAATGCAATTCAATTGGCTGTGGTGAGCTTGCTTAATGAAAGAAGTTTGGTTTCTTAAGCATGAAGGAAGTTTGCAAATATCTCTTATGCAATGATGAGAATTTTGATTCCTTTTGATCAATCCCCTAGCCCTCGATTTTGCTTGATCTTAGGGAACAATTCTGAGACAGAAATGAACTCTAATTGGTTGGTGAGAAGATTCCTTGGGTGATTCATCAATTTGCCATAAATTCACAAATGTAATCATTACATAATCACATGTTCTTGTTTTAGGAATCTTCTTCAATTATCATGGCATGGTAAAAATGAATGCATGGTATGTTTTCAGATGTGTTATGGGTCGTGTAGCATCCATATTTGAGGTCATGTGCACAAAATTTCAAAGTTCCAAAATGATGCATGACCTATAATTTCACTTCATGAGGCCAACTTTGAACAAGCATAACTCTTAGCTCAAAATGAATTTGGAGAAGGTTGAACACAATTTGGAAAGCCCTAAACATCTACTTCAAATCATTAGTTTGGAGTTTCTTCAGAATCCTTTGGCAAATTTGTGAAAAATGAGGCCAAAGTTGGAAGAAAACTAGGTTAAAACACTTAGAAAAATTTCTAAGTGTTTATGACCTAAAACTCCAAAATTTCCAAAACTCTTAAATGATTGATCTTTTGAAAAAAAGTTCCTTTGTAAGATGTTGTTTTATTTTGCAAGATCTACAACTTTCATGTTGGAAGTTTTTTGAGTTGTGTAGGTGAAATTTTGAGTTCTCACAGTGCCCTCAAAAACCCTAATTCCCGACTTTTTGCTCCTTGGTGAATTTCTTTGAATTTCTTTGGTCAAATGACTTTAATATCCATATATTGATGATATTGATCCTTGAAAGTCATGGTTTGACCAAAAATCTTAAAAGTCAATGGTGATCCCATACAGTTGACTTTTTTTCCAGATATGGTGAGATTTGGACTTTTGTGTAGAATCAAGATCTTCTCCTCAAATGAATGATGTAAATGGATTATATTGAGGTAGTAGAGGTTCTTGAATCATGTCTTGAGTTTTAGATCCATGCCTTTGACTTGATGAAAATCCTGAAGATATGTCATCTCAGGGGGGGTCAAAAATTAGGGTATGACAATACGAACAAAGCTTCATCGATGTTCCCAAAGAAGATAAATGGACTCAATATCAAGGCGATATTCTTTTACACAATGAAAGAATGCGAAGAAACAAGAAAGGTTGCCCGAACATCACTCACATTAGGACTGAAATGGACACCGTTGAGAAAGTAAAAAGACGATGTGGAATCTGTCAAGGATTACATATGCGTAAAAAATGTCCGCATCGACCAAATGCAACAGACCCTTCTAACTAGTTAGGCATTGTTGACTGCTTTAGATATGTTGTTGTATTAGTATTATTATGTTTAATAATATTTGTTTTTAAATTACTATCTTGTTATTTATTATTCATATTGAGTTGTATTAGTATTATTCAGTATAAATTATGTTTAAAAAAAATTAATTTAATTTTTTATTATTTAAAATTAATTAAAACTAATTTTAAATCAATTAAATTATTTATTGGATATATATATATATATATATATATATATATATATATATATAATAATTTAAATAACAAAAAATACAAAAAATAGCATGTCTCTATATGGAATGACGACATGCTTTTGAAGTCAGAATGAGTCCATCATATCTATATTTGAATTAGCGACATGGTCTAAAGTGAGGCATTCTAAAAATTAATTTTCAGAATGTGCATTTGGGAAATTGTGTTTCACATGTGTGGCATTGAGAAAAAAATTCACTATTCGTACTAACTTCATGGAAACAGTGTGTGGAAAATGTTGTCATCCTAACAAGCACGTATACAGTTAGAGTTTTATTTATAAAAAAAAAAACAAACCAAAAACATGTCGTTAGCAGCAGTCATAAAACATAGTCCTTATCTTTCAAAATGAATTTATTATTATAAAAACAAAGTTAATTTAAATTAAATGAATTTTTTCCATTCTGAGTATAACTCATTTTTTATAATTTATCTTATTATTTAGCTAATAAGTATTTCAATGTGAAACAGAAAATTAATGGAATATTTTCGATACGGCTGACTGGGATAGTCTCTGATCGGTAGAGAGGGATATACTTACAAGATTATCATTCTAGGAATGTACTTGCAATTAAAGAATGAATTGTATTTTGGTTAGCACTCCAACACTTATATATAGATAATGGTTAAAACTGACTTTAAATACTGCGGTATGGAATGCGGGAGGTCGTTGGACTAACTCTGTTGGGATGAGCTCATTGCATGGGTTTTTCTTTTCCAACCTAACAATTAACAACCCATAATATGTAGATGTTTTAAGGGTGGAACATAAGGCTCAAAGTTATATTAGGGCACACATATGTGCTTTTGGTTGTGACCTTTATGATAATTAAGTTTTTAAATCTTAGTGTTAATACAATAAAGAATTCCCGACTCTTACATTGTTCTTCCGTCTCTTCAACATCCAACAACTTCGGTCAAGTCAGATCGGGGTCAAGATTTTCTCTTGCCGAGGAAACGCATAAATATGTTTAAATTGTATGTACAGAATCCGAAGAACTTCAAAGACAAATATTACCTAGTCACTTTCTTTACAGATATTACTTACAAGAGTATTTGCAAGATTCAGATCGGGGTCACTTCTTGATGGGACCGATGATCTATCTCACAAATCTCCACCTTGGACCTAACTCTACAACATCAAGGGAAAAAACTAGCTTTCTTCATGTAGCTTTATCAACTGCATACAGTGGAAAAACTTGCAACTCGGCAATGACTTGGTTATCATATCAGCATCATTGTCCTCAGTCGAAACCTTCAGCATCTTCTGCTTCTTCTTCAACTTCATCAGGGATATGCAATTCAGCATTAACATGCTCCACCTCAACAGGAATCTCTACCTGTTCCAACTTTTCGACACTTCGACCATCATCATCATTAGTTTTTTTTAAATCCATCTCAGCTTCATTGAAAACAACATCTCAGCTGGTGATACACCTCATGTGACCTGGCTCTAGGCACCATAACCTATAAGCTTTGACTCCTTCAGGGTATCCCATTAACATGCATTTCAGAGCTCTAGGTTCGACCTTGTCTTGGCTAATGTGAGCATAGGCTACGCAGCCAAATACTCTCAGTTTCTCGAGATCTGGTGGATGTCCCGACCAAACTTCTTTAGGTTTCTTCATATCTAACGATGTCGAAGGACATCTTCTTATTAGATATGTAGCTTTCGAAACGGCCTCAGCCCATAACACCTTCTTTAATCTAGCACTAGTCAACATGCATCTGACTCTCTCCAAAGTAGTTATGTGCCTTGCAATACTAAAGGCAACACAAAAGCTGTCGAACACCTCATTGCAAAATTCAAGGCCATTATCGCTTCTCAACCTCTTGACCTTCCTGCCAGTCTGATTTTCGACCAGAGTCTTCCAACTTTTGAAATTCTCAAAACTTTCATCCTTAGTCTTATAGATGAATACCCATAACTTCCTGAAATAATCAGAAACTATGGATAGAAAATACCTTGCTCCTGAATGTAAATGGACACCTCACAGGCCCCCAAAGATCAGCATGGATGTAATCAAGGGATTCATGTGCTCTTTGTTTGCCTTTGTTGAACTTCACTCTACAAGATTTTCCAAGTACACAGGGTTCACAAAACTTCAGCTTTTCGACTTTGTCTCCACCAGGCAGATTTTGTTTCCCTAACTCGACCAGACCCCTTTCACTATTTCATACCCCAAAAGTTTCCCACCACATTTTATACTCAAGCTCACTTGAAAATCAAAGGCTCAAGACTTGACTGAATGCAAACTCTCCTAGTCAAAGGCTTCTGAATTAGGGTTTTGAATTTCTCAGGGAAAAAGGATAAATAAAGGTCTCTAATGGATTTCATATGACTCCTTATGTCTCAAACTATCCCTATGACAAAATGCAAGCTTCAGTTCCCAAGATAGCTCAGTCAATTGCTCAAATAGTCAACAGTCAACTAGTTTGACCTAAAAGTCAACTGTGGTCAAAGTACAGTCAAAGGTCCTGATTTTTGGTCAACATCCTTATTTTGAAGTAACATTCATCATTTGATCAAGGATTGATCATGATTCATCAAGGAAAGTTCAGAAATCAACAAAACTCAAAGTTTCTAAATTAGGGTTTTTGACCTAAAAGTCAACAGAACTTTGACCAGCCATAACTTTCACATGGAACATCATAAATTTCCCAACTAAAGCCTATTTTTAAGGAAATTGAATTCTATACAACTTTTTCTCTCTAATGTCAAGGCCAAAAATGCTTCATTTAAGAGATATGGTCCAAAAGATTATAGGTCCTTTTTTAAAGTCAACCAAAAGCAGTTTTTTGTCAAAGCCCATATCATCAAGATACAATCTTCAAATGGGAAAAATGTTCCAAAGTGGCTTGTAGAGGACATCTTGAGCTTTCTAAAAAGTCCTATAACTCTTCCATATCTTAAAAATTGAGGGAGATATGCCTTGTCAAAGTTGGACAAATTTGGATGAAAAATGTGAAACAAATATGGTTCAAAAGGAGTTTTCATGCAAATGGTCCCAATATTTCTTGATTCAATCTTGATCCTCAAGTTATCCAAGATATCAAATTCAATTGCCACGAATTTAAATATTTATTATGAATTTTTATTTATTTAAAAAGTGATTAAATTCAAATAAATCAAGCAAAAAATCAAAGATTTGATTTGGCATGGCATTCTAATTAGAATCAATCACCATTTAAGTCACATATTTGATGCAAATTCATGGAGATTGAGATTGGTGATGAAAATATGCAAATTGACCAATATTGAAAAGATTGAAAGCTAAGTTCCAATCACACATAAATCTTTCCAATTAGCAAGATTTAATCAAATTTTGTTGACCTATTTTGCTCTACTATATAACCATAACCTATTGCAAATCATTGGACACGGTTTTGCAGCCTCAAGAATCCTAACAAAACTAAAAAAAACTTCAAGACAGGGCAAGGTCGATATCAAGGTTGCACCCGTCCTTGACCTATTTTAAGGATTAAACAAGCAATATCGGTGTTCTCTGGAGCTGTTGCCATCATCACAATCCATAATAACGCTCAGAATCACGACGGACATAGCCACAGTTTGATTCGTTTTTTTAGTTCGATTGCATCAACCCATGCATCATAAACATGTTTCAATGATATATTTGTGTTTATATGGATGTATAGATTGTTTCTGTATGGTTTAATTGTTGTTTAAGTGCAGGAACCACTATTTGCCATTGTTAGGTTTTTGAGGTACAATTTAGGGTTTTGCGTTCGAGGCAAAATTAGATCAAATAATGGGCACCATCATGCTCAGGGAATCCAAAGGAGTCGATATTGCAAATCATTGGACACGGTTTTGCAGCCTCAAGAATCCTAACAAAACTAAAAAAACCTCAAGACAGGGCAAGGTCGATTTCAAGGTTGCACCCGTCCTTGACCTATTTTAAAGATTAAACAAGCAATATCGGTGTTCTCTGAAGCTGTTGCCATCATCACATTCCATAATAACACTCAGAATCACGACGGACATAGCCATAATTTGATTCTTTTTTTAGTTCGATTGCATCAACCCATGCATCATAAACATGTTTCAATGATATATTTGTGTTTATATGGATGTATAGATTGTTTCTGTATGGTTTAATTGTTGTTTAAGTGCAGGAACCACTATTTGCCATTGTTAGGTTTTTGAGGTACAATTTAGGGTTTTGCGTTCGAGGAAAAATTAGATCAAATACTGGGCACCATCATGCTCAAGGAATCCAAAGGAGTCGATCCATGGTTTCGTAATTGATATATATATATTGCGTAATGTGAGTTTTATTATTTGCAGGGGCTATGGAAACAAAACCTTAGGCAAAAGTTTCCAGACCTAAGGCAACGGATGAAGGAAGAAGATGACGTCGTGGCGTCACGTGATTGGTCCAATTCAAAAGAAAAGGGCGCGCGCGTCTGTTTGTGCATTCACTGATCCGGTGCGTTTCACTCAGGAGTGTATGGTGTGCCACCTGTTCATCAGCCATCAGATCATTCTCCTCGCAGATCCAACGAATGCAAATGAGCAGTCCACCATGGTCTTCCAGGAACTAACCACATCAGATCACTGCGTTAGTTTAATAATTTTTTTCTTTTATTTTCTTTATTTAGTTTTAATTGTCTCCTTTATTTTCTTTTTAACTAAAACAAAAGACTTTTGATTAATTCTTTTTAAATCTTAACCCTTTTTTTTATAAAAATAATAAAAATTATTCTTAATTAATAAAATTAGGTTTTATTTAATAATTAGATAATTAATTAGGTTAAATAATTAGATAATTAATTTAGGTTAAATAATTAGATAATTAATTTAGGGTTAATTAATTTAATTAGGGTAAATAATTAGGTTAAATAATTTAGAGTTAATTTAATCAGGATTAGTCAATTAAAATTAATTAGGTTTATAACCAATAATTAATTTTAGGATCGCCTAGCCTCGATTTTAAACAAAACCCTAGGTAGCCTTAGGAGTCTTAGGTAGTTGTCGTCCGTTAACTTGATTATTCTTTACTAACCCTTTTTTTATCTATTATTACAATAAGATTTGATTTAAAATCGGGTTCGCCCCTTTTTCAAAAACCTTTTCCTTTTTTAATTTTAATTTGTGTTTTATTTACCTTTTATTTCTTGCCTAATATTCATTTACCTTTTTCCTTGTCTTGCTGGCATATTCTATTAACTGTGGTTAACTTGTCCCCCATTTGGGGTTTGCCCTTTATTATGTTTTTATCGTTTGCCTAATTTTTTGTATCTGCCCCAAAGCCATGTAATAGTTTAGGGTTTTATTTTTTTGCCTTTAAATTTCTGCCTTTTATTTTTCGCATTCACGGGTTTTTGGCTATGTAATCCCCCACTCGAAGCCTTGTAATAACGTAGGACTTTACTTTCCGCATTTTTATTTCTGCACAACATAACTGTTATTTAACTGCGTGGTTAGTAATTTAGGGAGTGAAAACCCTGAATTGAACATAGAATCACTAATTTTACAAGATAAATATCTGAATTGAATCACCTGATTATGACACACACACACACCTTTAGGTAACCTCTTTTGTTGCCTGTTGCCTTTCGATTCAAAAATAGTCAAGTCCCTCGAATACGAGGATACCTAAGCAAATGTCGCTCTTAGTTCATAAATCATCATAAGATCATAGTCCCTTCGATGTTGCCTGTCCCTCGATGTTGCCTCGGTTAAATGATGATTGTCCCAATTTCTAAGGTATCCTCGCTGATTGCCTAAATGACTATTATATCCTTCCCCGAGACTACCTTCCCTCTTTATGGTAGGGACAGTCTTATGGCGAACGATTACCTCGATGACCCTTTTCAAATCCAATGAAAGGACTATCTGCCCTCTTTATGGTATGGATAGCCCTTTCAAATGAAAGACTTAAAGAACAAGAAAGACGAACTTAGGGTAGGTAGTTCTTAATTGCTTGCTCACAATTAATTCAAAAATCAAATGCTTTTCACACCCTTTTTTTTCAAAACAATTTCCAAAAGGCTACGCTTATTTACAAGCTAAAGTCCTTATTCAAATCTTTTCTAAACACACATTACACTTCCTTTCAAACAATTAAAACAAACAAGTGAGCTAAGCAATTAAGATCCCATGGATAACCATGGATACAAAAGGTGCTTACACCTTCCCTTTGTATAACTTACCCCCCGAACTCAAAATCTTTCAAAGGTCTTCCCTGTTCTTTTTGCCTTTCCAATTGGATAAAATAAAAGTCGATGGTGACTCTTGCTATCCGCAACATTTTAAAATGTCAGTTCTCCCACCGTATTACACACTGGCATGGCCCAATCTCATGTGCCAGATTTTTGTCTTCGACAAAGGTTTCGTGGATGCAACATTTGTCGAATCACTTAAAACTTCAGCCTCAAGGGTATACAAGCCTTGTTTCTTCACGCCTCTCAAGATTTCCTTCGACCCCTTCATGACTCTTAGGATACTTTTCTCTCCTTGGAAAACATATCTTTTCTTGTCGAATTCACCAAGAGAAAGCAGATTTCTCTTCAAATCAGAAACATACCTGACTTCAGTCAACAACCTTATTGACTCATCATGGATCTTGAATCTCACAGATCCAACACCTGCAATCTTGCAAGCTTTGTTGTTTCCCAGCAATACAGACCCACCATCTTGATCACATGATTCCTCGAACAAGTCTTTGTTTGGAGTCATGTGCCAAGTGCAACCTGAATCCATAATCCACTCTCTTTTGGAGTCACTGCTCGAAACCACAAGGACATCATATGATTCAAAATCATCTTGAACAATGGATGCATTGCCGTTATCCTTACCTCCATGATCTTTCAGGCGTTCAAGGCACACCTTTCTTGTGTGACCCTCCTTCTTACAATGGTAGCATCAAATACTAAATGCTTCGCCACTATAAGACTCCTGCTGACTTTTGCCCTTCTTCTTGTCAAACTTACCCTCCTTTCGCAAGAATTTTCCTTTAACGGCCAAACCTTCACCAACCGTCAAAGGTTTATGCTCCTTTTGTTCATTCAAGTCCTTAGAATATAGGGCTGATTGAACTTCTTCAAAGGTCAGGGACTCCCTTCCATACAAGAGAGTTTCTTAGAAGTGAGCATGTGATCGAGGCAAAGCGCACAATAGTAACAGCGCTTGATCTTCATCATCGATCTTCACATTAATATTTTCAAGATCAAGAATCAGCTTATTGAACATATCCAACTGCTCAGCCAACACTTTGTCTTCAATCACCTTGAATGAATACAAAGCTTGCTTCGGGTAGAGTCTATTTACCAGCGATTTGGTCATGTACAAACTTTCAAGTTTCATCCATAACCCTGATGCCGTCGTCTCCTTTGATACATGTCGAAGATCCTTATCACCAAGGCTCAACCAAATTGCACCGTGTGCTTTCTCGATCATGGGCGTCTTCTCTCTCCCCATTAATGCAGCGTCCATAGCCGCCGCTCCCTTTAACGCTTTCAAGCAACCCTGCTGAACCAGTAGGGCTTTCATCTTCATGCGTCACAGACCGAAATCGTTCACTCCGGTGAACTTTTCAATCTCATACTTTGTTGAAGGCATCTTCTCCACGCTCACCGCACCAATTTGTTGTGAATTCAATGCCAATAACAAAGTATAAAACAAGGAAAGAATAAAGAACAAGGAAGAAGAAGAACACAAGAATTGGTTATAACTGCTATTCTTTTATTTTCTCTTTGAAAACAAGATTACAAATTTACTAGAATAACAAATAACCTCTCCCACCCTTAATTAGGATTTGCAGTGAGCAATGATGAGAGACTAGTATGCTATTTATAATAAAACCTAACATACTAACTAATGGACTTTTTCCACAAGGCCCATTACACAAGATAACTTAAAAAACAAGCTAACTTAATAAATTAAGGTTTAAACACTAAAACCTAATTTAACATGCTAACAACCCGAGCATCTTTGACACATGCATGCTAGATCCATCTTCGACTACAACATGCACATTTCGACACCAGCATATATGAACAACCTTCGACTTCATGCTTAACCTTGTCGAACTGTCAAACCAAGAAACTATCCTTCGACCATACTAGAGTTCAGTCCAATATCTCATAATAACCACCATGTCCATATCTAACGCGTCCCATTTAATACGAGAGAGTGCTTTCCTGCTAATGGAGATTCAAGTATACAATTTGAGGCTTGTAAGATATAAGTTGTTTATACATTTTGTCTATACATTTTCTTTTTAGTCTATAAATTTTATCACATTTCTTCCAATATATCATGTTTTATTAGTTTTTGTATTAAAATTAATTTGATTCACTTAATTAATAAATTGTTTATGATTATACAACTAATGATCATATAATCTTATCACAACTATAAATTATTTTTATTATCATACAATTTTAATACAGATTTATTCATACAATCCTTATGCGTTCAAATGCAGGTTTAGATCCTTTAAAATGACAAAAGAAAATGTTTTTTATTAGTAAATTTCTTTTTTTTTTTTATAAATGCAGGTTTGGTAACCAAATAAATTTAAACAATTAACACTAATATTTTTAATGTATAACAACAACCACATATATTATTTATTATTTTAAAAACGTTACATAATTAAACACAGAACAAACAAGAACTTATATTAAAGAACATATATATATATATAATAAGCATCTTAAAACTTAGTAATAGTTTTAAATAAAAGAGAAAACTAGCTCTATCATAAACATAGATCTATATTCTCTTTTTATTCTCTTTCACACTAGCTGATAGCAATACCATATATTATTTTCTTCTCTTTTTATTCTCTTTCACATAAGCTGATAGCAATACCATATATTATTTTCCGTAGAACATTCATCATTCATTCATAATGCTTCACTTCAGTTGATACTGTAAAAAATGAAAAAAAAAAAAATCAACAAAACACTGTTACTTTTGATATACAATAAAAACTAACACTAACACATGATTCACTCATTTTGTCTCTCACATATTATATTGTTTACTAAGGAATAAAATTTAGTATTTTGTTTTGCTCTATACTATGCTTATTTTAAGAATCCAAATATAAAATAATTTATTTGTAAAATCAAATACATCATAACTTTTGCTTTAAAAATTATAAAACTCTTATTATTTCTGATAATAACGTGAGGCTAGATTAATATTGATAAGAAGAGCAGTTAATATTTTCAAAAAATTAAAATAAAATAAAATATTTTATTTTATTTTTAATTTTTAATTGGTGTAAAACTTGTTTTTTTTATAAATAATAAATTTAATTTTAATTATTAATCTTTTATTTTAAATATATCACATAACAAATAATCATAGTTTATATTTCAGAATTTTTTTCTCATATTTTATAACAAAAGAGATTACAACAAAATTATTATTAAACCAAAATATTAAGGTTTAATAAACTATATTTGTATATTTGTGAGCTCTTATAACATAAACCTCCAAAATTTATTTGAAGATTGATTATCACAATTTCTTGAAAAATAACACATTTATACTACTTTTATTTATTTAAAAATTTAATTAACCTTCTTATAAGTTTGAGATGAGAAATTTCCAAATTTTCACTTAAAATAATAATTAGATAATGCATGTATACCTAGCACAGTTGATGGAAGGACTGATCTCGTAAGGGATACTAGTCCCACATTTGCCAGGGAGTGCAGCAGCATATCCCACATTGAGTCCTTTCAAAGCAGCAGCAGCCGACTTCAAGCAACCACAAGTCGCACGGCGGTCAGCAACAGTCCTAGCTGCGTTAACTAACCCTTTAACGCCATAGCAACAACTCGGCGAAACAGCACCACCGTTCTGAAGATAACGAATGCATGGCGCAAGACTATTGGAAACTTGTCCACATGAAATTGCACCACCATTTTGTGCATACCACAATGTCATGCACATCATAACAACACATGCTATCTTGAACTTACCCATTGATATTAAGAAATTAAGTGATATTGAATAGAGTGAAAGATAGTAGTGACCTTGAGGCATGATAGTGGGGTTTATATAGTGATTTTTGAAGAGTGTTTTTGAGGTTGGTTTTGGTTGTGTGTTATTCAATGTTAGACTTGGGAAATGAGTTTTATGTTTAGTCTTTAGTTATGATGTAATGGAGGACACCGCTAGACTATTTTTAAAGTGACAATTCAATGCTCTCATTAAATAAGCGGTACCGAATAGATTGTTTTATTATTATGTTACATCAATATTATTATAAATCATTTATATCATTTAATATTGATTTGTATAATACTATAACATTATCATTTTACTAGATAGGGTTTAATGCAAGTTCAAAAGGATCAATATATGTGGTTGAACTTTTTAAATAAGATTTTGTATAAAGTGTTTTATTTTACCGAAGGTCTCAAAAGCACTATTTAAGAATTCTAATTAAATAAAATATTATATTAAAAAATTATTTAATTTAATTTACAGTGCATTGAATGTATATACCTTTAAAAAAAGTTATTTTTTAAATTCATAAAAGTGCTCTGAAACACTAGTTAACATTTTCTTTATTATAATTATATGTATTGTTATGTTCATAAATAATTGTGAAATTGACAAAATGAAACTTTCTTATATGCTATATGAATTATGGGTAGTAAAATGGGCTGCCGCACCTGTCCCGCCTTAAACTCATTAAAAAAATGAGCATAAAATTCATGTCTGCCCTGCCAAGGTGGCGGGTTGGCGGGCAAGCCCGCCTATTTTTTTATTTATTTTTCTTTTAATTTTTTAATAGATTAATAGTATTTTTTTAATAGATTAACTGCGACCTCTCGCACTCCTCAATCAAAGAATAATTAAATAGAGGCAACTTTCATATTCTAAATTTGCCCGCCCTATTTCTAATTTATCGTAAACTTTGGGTTTTTAAAAATTCTGGGTTTTACTAACGTTTGGTTTTAATATTCATTTTTGCTTATTTAAAAAATATCATAGTTTTATTTTAAATGGTTTGTATTTCTTAAAAAACAAATATTTCCCACCATTCATATGCTTTCAAGTGACTTATTTATTCGTACTAATTTCCAAAATCACAAATTTTTTTTATTATTATTTTATTCTAATTTTCGTTTTTTTTATTTTTTATTAAATTTAAATATTAATTTTTTTTGTAATTTATCATTTTTATGCATTTTATCACAATAAATCTTGCATTTTATGCATAAAATAAACAAATCAATTAATATGGAAATTATCTTTGGTTATGGTAAGAATTGAAAAATGTTGATTTGATCTTTTCAATTTGGTAAAGAATCAAATATTTTGTGATTTTTTATTCATTATTATTATTTTTGTAAGAATTTAGATTTTAGTTTTAAAGTTAACTTTAGTCTTATAGTCATCGCATTTTAAATTTTTATTTCTTAAGTTTAGTTAAATAGTTTAGAACTTTAGACTTTATTTAGAGTACTTAATAAAAAAAATAATAGAGAGATCCACATGAAAAGAGCTTCTTCCACCTTCAAACTGGTATCCCAAATTAACTCCAAGCACCAAAATCAACACACACAAAAAAACTTACACGAAAAAGTTATTTTCTTTCTAAAACAACACCTTGACAAGATCATCTTCTTTCTAAAGCAATGTTTCATTAAAATAGAAACCTTAATTATTGACTTGATTACCAATTTAATGTCATTTAATATGTTCTTTCAAAATGATTCCATGATGAGCACAAATTGTGGACTATAAGAAAGGGGTCCATTCATCTAACAGGGGGCGAACACTGATATCTACAATATAAGAAAATGAATGGCTCTGGAAAAGACCAAAATGTCTTTGCTACTTCCACAAATTGACACGTCTTCTCTTTTCTCAAATCTACTTTTGTTTTCTTTACTTCTGTTTACTTTGTCACACATTTATTTTAATAATCTATTTTAACTTTTAATATTATTTTACATTTTCAATACCTGCAATGTCTTGTCATGCTCAGACTTTTCCATTTTCTCTGCAAACTCAGACCCTGAATGACTATTCTTTTCTCCCTCACACGTCAAATACTCCCAACAATTTTCTTTTCTCCCTCACACACTATTTTTCTTTCAATACCCCTTCCTTAGACCCTAAATCAATATTTCTTTTCATTAATCTGTAGGTTTTGTTATACACTGCTATAATCTTTTTATGCATCTGGTCCTTCAAACACTATGGTAGATTTTTTGCTATCTCGATCCATTAACATGTTTTTACTGTAGATCTGTGGCGTTTCCGATAGTGTGCGGTTTTGCGGTAGTAGATCTCCTTTGGCGGCAACGCGTTACCAGCAACGATTTGTGAGTTATCTTTCTATTTTTTCTCTATTCAACTATTTTCCATGATTTATACTTGCTATTTACATGAATCAATGCTATCTATTTTTTATTACACAAAAGAAATGTTGTTTGTGAAAATAAACAAGTGATGGTAAGTGTTCATATTTTTCATCCAAGTGCAGGTAAGGTTTTCTTCCTTGATACAAATTGCAGAAACTGTTGAACGACAATTTAATAGCACTAATCCCTGTGGACACGATAAATTCCCGGAAAAATATTTCCAAAACTTTTGTTGCTTGCCCTCTACCAATTCAACAAACATCCCAAGCGGCCCTCTATATCCGTAACCATCATAGCCGACTATGATAACCGGCTAGCGAGGTAGAGAATTCCTCCAGCTTGAAAGGCCTCTGAGTAGAGGAGATGTCCCGAGTAGGGAGGATGTCCTCGTCCTACTCAGCGTATGTTACAAACCGGTGTCCATGCCATAGCCGATCATACTTACCCCGACCTCCCATATTTGCCCAAGTATTTTTGGTATATACAACTGCCATCACAAATTTTCCCTTGGCTTCTGAGCCATCATCATCATAATCACTATTGCAATTCCAAAATCTCTTAATTGAATGTAGGACTGAAGATCATCACGAAGAATGTGGTGGGTTGAAATTTAGTTTTGAGCCTTATATCCTTTGTTTCGAAAATCGCGAACTAGGACACGTTACAACCTTGGAAAGACCTAATTGAATCTAGGTTTAATTTGAAAGAATACTACAACAAGATTGTATAACCTGAGTCCAAAAAGATTTGCTAAATCATTTGTTTTGGTATCACACCTTTGCATTATCTTTCACTTTGAATGGCTAAACCAATATTGTATTTTGATCAGTGATTCATTTCCTGTACATCAAAAATATCATTCCAATAATTATTTCGATTTTAAAATATGAATAGGCATTGCATTAAAATTACGATTTTGAATGAACAATGTTATTTGCAAACTAGCACTCCTCATTAAGGGAGTTCAAAAAGTCAAGAAATTTGGTCAGTGATCTTATCAGGGGCAAATCACATCCAAAATACTGTTGATTAGAGATTATCAGTTAAAAATATGTCAATCATGATAAGCCATCCCAAGAATTGGTTAACCAAGAAAAGATCTCTTTAAAGCTCATGTTGGGGCATCCTCTTCAAGCACACAATAAAGCGGTCATTTCGAGAATCAGTTAATCTGAAGCAGTCAGTTAATCTGGGCAGTCTACTTCCAGAAGTCCTCAAGCAAACTCATCAGTCCTTCCTAAAAGTATCGTCAGCCTGATACAATTGAAAAGTGTGACAGAAGCATGTCCCAAGCATCTTTTGGAAATGAGAGTTGGCAGTGGTCCCTGTGTTGAGGAATCATAGTTCCAATATTACCTCACAAAAGATTCTAACCCAGTTGTCGTAAGCGTT
Source organism: Vicia villosa (assembly GCF_029867415.1). Classification (NCBI taxonomy): domain Eukaryota; kingdom Viridiplantae; phylum Streptophyta; class Magnoliopsida; order Fabales; family Fabaceae; genus Vicia; species Vicia villosa. Next base: position 22,238 of record NW_026706073.1, read on the forward strand.
TGCATTGCATGCATTGATCATTCATATATCATGCATAGAAGCAGAATTCAATATCATACATATCTCAAAGTGTGCTTTGCACTCGTTTGCACTTCCTGATGTCTTGTTGTTATCAACATCTTACATTATGGTCAAAGTCCAACTTATTTAGTACCTACCAAAGCAGATATTTGTCTGTTTCTCCTGTTCATCCAGCGTCATTCCTGGATGTCCTATCTCTTTTTTCATCTAGTGCCATTCTTGGATGTCCTTTTTCTTCTATACCATCCAATACCATTGTTGGATGCCTGTTTCTCTTTTTCATCCAATGCCATTCTTAGATGTTCCTGTATGTTTTCATTTTCATCCAATGCCGTTCTTGGATGTCTATCTGTTTCTCTCGTGCATCCAATGCCATTCTTGGATGTCTCTTATGTTCTTTCTAGAGTATTTTTCACTTTCATCCAATGCCATTCTTGGATGTCTTGTTATCCTTTTCATCCAATGCCATTCTTGGATGTCGTGTTATCCTTTTCATCCAATGCCATTCTTGGATGTCTCTGATGTTTCTCTAAAGAGTATTTCTCACTTTCATCCAGTGTCATTCTTGGATGTCGTGTTTCTATTTGCACCTAATGTCATTCTTGGATGTCGTGTTTCTATTTGCATCCAATGACATTATGGGATGTCGTGTTTCTATTTGCATCCAATGCCATTCTAGAATGTCGTGTTTCTATTTGCATCCAATGCCATTCTTGGATGTCATGTTTCTATTTGTATCCAATGTCATTCTTGGGTGTTTTTGATGTATTTTCAAGGGAGTTTCATCCAAAGCCATTCTTGGATGTCTTTGGTAGAGCTGTCAAAATGGGCTACCCGGTCCATTTAGGGCCGACTCTCATGGGCCTGAGCTTTTTAGGGATGGGCCAAAAAAGCCCAATTGTAATATGGGCCTCAAAATTACTATCCGAGCCCGGCCCTAGATGGGCTTCGGGCTACCCGGGCCAAAATGGGCTTTTTTTTAATAAAAAAATTAAAATAAAAAATCCATATTAACTATAAATAAAATAAAAAGTTGTATTATTCTAAATATATTACATTTTTAAGTACTATATTATCTTTTATAAATATTAGGGTTAATACCATTTTACCCCCTGCCATATAGGTCTTTTTTTATTTTGCCCCCTGTAAAAAATTTTTTGTGAAAAACAACCTTGTCATTTCAAAATACTAACTTTTTAGCCCCTAAAGTCAAAATCCGCAGGAAAATCTGCAGGTTTCCTGCGAATTTTCTTTCGGATTTTCCTGCGGATTTTGACTTTAGGGGCTAAAAAGTTACTATTTTGAAATGATAAGGTTGTTTTTCAAGAAAAAAAATTTAAGGGGAAAAATCAGAAAAGACCTATATGGCAGGGGGGTAAAATGGTATTAACCCTAAATATTATAATGTCTTTTTATATACAATACATGTCTAAATTGTATAAAATAATACTCAAAATATTTAACATGAGAGAAATTAATAGAATACAAGGAAAGAGTGTTGATTATATTAATGTATAATATTTAAAAGAGAAAGATTGAATAGAATAGAGACAAAATTTAGTTAAGTGAGAAAAATCAATGTGTAATTTTGGAGTAACATAATATAAGAATTAATATAATTTTTTAAAATTTATAGCAATGTCGTCCATATGGGCTACCCACGGTCCATATGGGCTAGCCCTAATGAGTAGCAGGCTTTTTAGGGCTGGGCTAAAAAAGCCCTTAAAAACATGGGCTCTAATTTGAAGGCCCAAGCCCTAAGATTTTTCGGGCCGGACGGGTCGGCCCTTATGGGCTAGCCCATTTTGACAGCTCTAGTCTTTGGTATTATTTCTTTCATCCAATGTCATTCTTAGATGTCGTGTTTCAATTTCCATCTAATGACATTCTTAGATATCTCTGATGTTTATCGTTGCCATCCAATGCCATTCTTGGATGTCTCTAGTATCTTTTCAGAGTTGATTACGTTTCCATTCAATGTTTTTCTTGGATGTTACTAATGTATTTCTCATAATGTTTATCCTTGCCATCCAATGCCATTCTTGGATGGCTCCAATATCTTTTCAGAGTTGATTACCCTACCATCCAATGTTATGCCATTCTTGGATGGCTCCAATATCTTTTCAAAGTTGATTACCCTGCCATCCAATGTTATTCTTGGATGTTGTTTAGGTATTTATCAGAATGTTTCTTGTTGTCATCCAATGCCATTCTTAGACCCCTTTGATATATTTTTTCCCATCCAATGCAATTCTAGGAAGCCTTTGACGTGTGATAAGTGCCAGAATGTCATTATTTGTAGTATATATTTGTGGCACTTATCGATTATATTCTTTTGGTTTTTGTAATAAAATCCCAACTTTTGTGTATATATTCATTCACTGGAGTTTTGATTCGTTTTATGTACCGTTTGATAGTTTTTCCTTTGTTTTATAGGTATTGATGCATATCAAAGCCTTGAGGAATAAAGTGTCGAAGGCACGACTTCAAATAGGCAATTTTGGAGCAATAAAATGGAAATTCTGCAGCAGCTCGCTAAGCCTAGCTCAAGCGCGCTTGGATAGGCACAAACAAGTGATGTTGAGTTTTCCAGAACTCGCTTAGCGAAGTCATCTCGCTAAGAAAGTTTACATTTACTGTACTAGATATTTTAGGAATAAGTGTAGCTCGCTCAGCCAGCCTGGCTTGCTAAGAGAGCCTGTGCGAAATTTTCTTTATATTCTTTCATTTGTAACATAGATAGGTTATGGGGTTTTGGGGATTTTTGCTCCCAAATTTCATCACTCTAATTTTAGGTTAGATTAGGTTAGAAAACAACTATGGAGCTTGCATTTGGATGATTGGAGGTGGATTGATCGTCGAACGGAGCTGACAAACCGTGAGATCTTTGGTTCATTTCTCTTCCTCTTTGTGTTTTCTCTTATAGTTGGGTTTTGTGTATGTATTTACTTTGAACTCATGTATATTTGTCGCCCATGGCGTTATATAAAACTTGCTTTATAAATCTGTGTTGATTGTTGTCTTAAATTTTTGCTCTGTGTTAGGGATTTTGGTTGCTTTAGAGATAAACTTCTTGAATCCTTATCTAGGATGATTATCTATTAGTTTCTGAACTCTAAAGATAGATTTAGAGCTGACATTCACTTGTGTATCTGTCCTTAATGCTTTAGTGTTTGAGCGGCACGCGAGAGATCGCCGACGCAAGAATACGGATGTTCTCGCGACTTTGCGTTAAATATAACCTTGGTTGTGAGTTGATCTTGTAGGTTCTTCAGAAATGAACAACGATGTGAGAGATATGTGATGACATTGACGAGTATCGTCGGTTGAGTATAACTGGTCGATAAATTTAAGTTTATGAGAAGTAGATTGTATGCAATGCTTGATAAATCTTATCTTTTCGAAGAATGAATTCTTTTGTGTTGATATTTACTTTTTTCGTTTTTATACTTTTGTTCATTCAGACCTAAGTTCGAAACCATAGAAACCGTTGAATGACATTCTACCCATTTTTTGTGGACACGATAATTCCCGGATAAATATTTCCAAATCTTTTGTTGCTCGCCGTTATACAGCTTCAACAACGTGCCTTCAAACTTTGTTTGGTTGTAGTTTCTATCCAATGCCATTCTTTGATATCAATACTATCTTGTTAAGGTTTGTCCCTTCATATTCCAAGTATTCATGGATATTCCTTGTCACCTTGACAGATCTCTAGAAGTATCTTGTGTTTCCCCAACAAGTTTTACCTCATTAAATCCTCAGATAATTTTCTTTCAGAGTCTTTTCCATAATCCCCATAGAGTTTGTCTCTCATATCATATACCAATAAAAAAATAAAAAAGAGTATATGCCCTATATTGCATCTCATTTCATTTGCATATGAAGGACACAATTTGGGTCCTTATGTATTTAATTACCTTCCACCATTGATACCATGAAGATCTAGGTCCGTCGAGTTATCTGACTCAAGATAATTAAATAGAGGCAGTTGTCGTACCCATATTTTGCCCCTTGCCCATTTCATATATTCATTCATCTATTGACAAAAACTCTGGAATGTCTTACTGTGCATCATCAATTCATCGGCATAATCAAAAGTCAAAAAGTTTGACTTTTTGACCCATGATCTGTTACCTGGTCTGTTATACCCTGGGTTTTCCCCTCTCTTTCTATTCACTTCATTAAATTTTGTGTATTTGCAAAATTTCATCTATTCATTCATTTTATCATTTCATCCTTATTTACCTTTTAATTTTTTTAGGAAACTTTGATATATTAACGGTATAAAGAATGTGAGGGTAGGTATAAAGCACACAACAACAATACCATTCATTTACGCAATAATTCACAATCAATTATTCTCACTAGTTACCATGAATAATTCACACCAACATCACCAAGCTTATATGTATGGAATGTGACTCACGACTCGATATTAAGCATGTGGTACCAATTCAACAATGGTTCTTCATACGAATCAGATCACCCTTCTGAACCTTGAGCCCCCCTTTTGAGCTCCGGACTAGTCACTCGTCCACCCTTTTGAACTTGTGACTCACCTTTTTCACTACCCAATACAAAATGATGTGTGTCATATATTAATGCTACAACAACGACAACAACACGTTTCCGATTCCCCTTCTAACCATGAACGACAAGCAAAAATAGAATTAACGTAGTTCCTCCTCCTGAACTACCACCACAATACAACAATCACGATTATGTGCATGTCACATAATTATTCACCAAACACACAACAACCACGATTGATTTATTATTATAATCACATATAATATTTAATCAATTAATTTCACCAACATACATCCAATTGTAATTATGATAATTCAACACATCAATTATAATCACATTCACGATACATATTATACAACAATCAAACCATCTTTGGTATAATGAGTGTGTCTCGATATCTGAATGGTCCGGCGATCATTTTCGACTCAGCAATCGAGTTAATTTGGAAGGGGGATATTCCGCTCAAGGTGAAAGCTTTCGCTTGGAGATGTTGCCTTAATAGGCTCCCTACCAAAGATCTTCTTCTTCAAAGGGGAGTGACTATTGCTATAGCGGATCGTAAGTGTGTTTTTTGCGGGATATGCAAAGAATCCTTGAGGCATTCTTTGTTAGAGTGAAACTTTTCAGGCATAGTGTGGATGGAGATAGGTGAGTGGATTGGGATGAAGCATTCATCTTTCTCTTGTTTTAAAGAGAGTTTCCTATCGTGGAGAATTTTTTTCCGCAAAGCTAAAGTGAAGAAGGGGAAGGAGGACATTTTTTGGATGGCTATGTTTTGTATCCTGGTTGAGAACCTATTGTTCTCTTTGAATATATTTGGCTTACAAAAAGAAATTAACATCAAAATTCACCGATTCAACCGATCACAGCAATTAAGGTTATTTCATCATCGTTAACCATCACATAATATTACACCATAAGGAAAACAATTTATTCATGCCCATAAATGGACATTTAGTCTCTTAGGGAACCTCCATTAAATAGTATTACATGTTAGCTTTTCAACATTCCAATTGTGCCTCATACGGAGTCATAGAACTCAAGTTACGATGAAAATAGTATTTTCACAAAATCAGTCTAATCGGTGACGATTGGACAGTCGTCGTAGCTGATGCCCCTCAGCTCTTTGGCGACACCCTGAACAACTGCAGAATGCATAATTCTACATTTTGTTTACCGTTTGAGGTCTTTCAGATTTCTGATTTCGATCATGTAAAAAGTCAAACCGTCAAGATTCGACATACAATAGTTATATAAAAATCATACTGTAACCAACACAAATTATGTAGATCCAACATCAAATAGTCATCATTCTTTCAAAAATTCAAGATTAGGTTTCAAAGCTTTAAGCACACAACAATGACAACCATTAACATTCAGAATTCATTCAATACAACATGTATTAGAAACATATTACACTGCACCAATTTCATATAATAACATGGTTCCTCATAAGCATACCAAACTCTCAAGAATGTTCAACATTGGTAAAAATACTATAGGAGGGTGAGGATCCCTCTCTACCCTTCATCAATCACACCTATATTAAAGTATTCCCTTACCTGATTTTTTCATCAATTTCTCTTCAACAATTGTGAACTCTCGTCTTCTTTCTAAGCCCTTTTCCTCTTGCCTTTTTTTTTTTCTTCCAAAAATCTAATTCTTTTTAACTGGTTATCTTATCCCCACTACGTCCTTATTTATTACCTCATTCACCATAACACCCTTATTAATTCTAATTCTATTTATTTTATGATATCTAATAATTCAATATTCCACCGAACACTACTATTTTATAAGCGTTTGGCTTAATAACCACTTACATAGATCCAACTCTTGAACTTTATAACCAAAGTTCATAAGGAAAATCAACACCAACTAACATAGTTTGGTCGAACAAATTCTCAACAACCTACTACGAGCATCCATGCAAATATCTTCTAGCTAATATAAGTTTAAATGTATATTATTTTGTAATTATTTAAGTTTAAAATTGTTTAATGGAAATGAATTATTAGAATAAAATAAAAAAAGAAATATTAAATTATAACATGTTGATCACAATTCATTAAAGAATGTGGGATTAAGTGGAGGTGCCTTATTTATATTTAAATTAACAAGGTAACTGTTACCAAAATAAAATAAAATTAAGAAGGTAACCAACAGAATTCTTATATTTTACAAAGAAGAGATTATAAACAAATGATTAACATAATATATCTTACAATACAATTTAGCAATATATCACATTTTCTTTCGGGTAAAAAGAACTTAACAGAGTTGTCTCAAGTTTTTTTTTTTAGAGGTTGTATATATTATCATAGTTTAATCATGAAAAATCAAAATGAGACCTTATTTAATCGTTATTTAACCATTATAAATATTTTATAAAGCCCTAAAAAGACTATATGTTTGAAGATATATTATGTTATTTACTATCAAATTTCTACCATATATATTGAAAAAATTTAACACAATAGAATTGAATTTAGATATATAATATTTAGGAGAGTAGAATATATGCACCTTAAAATCTGCATAATATTTAGAAGTCAACTAGATTAGCACAATCCAGCTAATAACATTGCATATAATCAGAATTTTATATCAAAACATCATATAGGAATGGATGTCCACAATGTACTGTTGTAACCAAACAGGAACATGTCCTCAACACCCTAAAAAATAATGCAAAATACATAATTTCTTCATGTATATATATGTAACACATTTCATAAACCAAGTACAGATAAAAAATATCTCTTATTCATACTTCAAGAGCTCTACTTAATAATATTAACATGGCTGAAATTAAGCTTAGAATCTGTTTATTGATATGTCTTATAAGCATAATCTCAGCATCAAGTGTAATTCCTTCAGCAATTACTCATGTGTCTTCTTTCGTACCTGATCTTTCAAGTCAGATGAGCACAACTTTTTATGTTAACAAGTGTCCTGGTGCTCTTCTAATCATTAAGGAAGAAATAACCAGAGCGGTGTTGAATGATCGTCGGTTGGGCGCATCCTTGCTCCGTCTTCATTTTCATGACTGCTTTGTTCAGGTAATTCTTCATTTTTTTTTAAATTTTGTTTTTTACACCTGTTTTTGTGAAAACAGTTCTAAAATTGTTGCTTAATTTTGGAAGGGGTGTGATGCATCAATATTGTTAAAGGACACACCAAATTTCAAGGGAGAACAAAATGCCCGTCCCAATGCGAATTCTCTGAGGGGTTACGAAATCATAGACAAAGTAAAAGCTATATTGGAGACGCGGTGCCCTAATGTTGTTTCATGTGCAGATATCTTAGCTGTTGCAGCAAGAGATTCTGTTGTTGCTGTAAGTTATTCATGGAAAGTTTTTTTGGTTTCACAATGCATATATGTTTTTATTAACTGTATATTGATGGATGAAAAATATATATGTATTTAGCTCGGTGGACCTATTTGGCCGGTTCGTGTGGGAAGAAAAGATTCAACAACTGCCAATTTGAATGCTGCAAATTCAGATTTACCTTCTCCATTTCTTGACCTTAAAGGCCTTATTGATGCTTTCAAGAAAAAGGGTTTCTCAGCTGAGGAAATGGTTGCTTTATCAGGTTCTCACACAATAGGCCAAGCAAAGTGCGCACTCATTCGACCAAGGATTTACAACGAAAACAATGTTCAATCTCAATACAGAAGTTCATTGCAAAAAACATGTCCCAAAAGTGGTGGTGACAACAACTTATCTCCTTTAGATGCCACAACTCCAAACTTTTTTGACAATGCATATTACCAAAATCTATTGAACCAAAAGGGTCTTCTGCATTCTGATCAACAACTCTATAAGGGTGGTTTTGGTCCCCTTGATTACAAAGTGTCGGCTTACGCCAGTAATCCATTACTCTTCAGATTAGATTTCGCTAACGCGATGGTTAAGATGGGAAATCTTAGTCCTTTAACAGGAAACCAAGGTCAGATCAGAAAATATTGCAGCATAGTGAATAAAGTTTATTGAGTCTGGCTCTCTCGTACTATCAAAATCTTTGATGAAGATTTTTTTGTTTCCAAGTTTATTGAGTCTGGCTCTCTCGTACTATCAACTCGAGGACTATCTAAGATGTCAATCATCTTAGTAATTCTCTTGTCTATGCATTCTTTCGTATTCTTATTCTTAAGTATTATGTTTTGGCCATAGCATGATTTTTTGGGTATTTTTTGCTTATTGAATATCCCTTGTATTTTTGTTTTTGTTTGCCCCCTTTGGGCACTTAAGAGTTATGGCATTTTATAATATATTGTATTCAATTGGTATCATACCTTACCATTTCAGTTCAATTCTTGATTTTTTCTAGTTTTTTAAATGCAAAAGATACTTCAGAAACCCAAGTAGATTATCCGAGGATGGAATTTGTGAAAAATCAAAAATATTAAGTGTTGGTACAACACTAGTATATCACTTGACTAGATCCATGATCAAATTTAGATAATAATGAAGTTATCCCAACACAAGGTTAATGAGGAATTACTACAACCAACAACTCAATACAATTGCAATTATCAGTGTAGTAGCTACAAGCTGCAGAAAACAACTACTAATATTCCATCCTTTATGTATCAAACTATATTGGGTGGTATAATTTCTAGACGCACCATGGTGTTTTCTTTAAAAAAGTACACAATCTATTCTGTTCGTTTTCGCTAAAAACCGAGGGATAAACTAATTTATGGTACATGTTTCGAATACTAACGATTTTAGTTTATATTTTTATTTTATTAAAAGGGGTGTCTTCCTGCATATTTATAACACAATAAAAACAACACACACCAACCTCTAATGAAGAGGCCTATATAAAGAGAGTCATATTTACTGGTGTTTTTAGTAAATCAAATTAGAAGTTTTAGTTTACTTAAGGAATTAAACTCGAAAAAAAAATCCTATGGACAATTTGTGTAAATCAATTTGAAGAAACGTGTTTGTGCTTGAATTTTAATGTTTGAATATATAAGAATTGAATTAAAAAATCAAATAAGAACAATGTAGAATTGCTCGACGGGACAAAGTAAACAAAGAACACAAATAATAGTAAAAGAAATCGAATGTTTGGTTAGAGAATTATAAAAGGGACGCAAATTCAAACATGTTTCCTCACAAACTCTTTTCTCTCTCTGACTTGGATACTTGAGTTCTATAGGAATTCCTGATAACATTTGTGAACCTTTATTACATCAATGAAATTGCCTTATATATATTTTTTCAATAAGTAATGGTATTAATTACAAGAAGGATACACAAAACAAACAATTACCCCTTTATACAAGATAAAGGTAAAATGTTCCAGTAATAAAAATTACAAGTCGTAGAAGAATCATTAACTGATCTAAACCACTTCCAAGAAACGAGTACAATAGCACTATAACATTCGTCAAAGTTAAAGTTATAACCTTTGAACAAGATGGCATTTCTCATCACCCACAAATTCAATAAAACCGCACGCCAGATAATCCCTAAAGTCTATTGCCTTAATTTTATCAAAGTGATCCAAGAAACTCCTCAACTTAACATTCGACAACATAACCGACGTCCCTAACCACTCTCCTACTTTGTTTCAAATTCTACTAGTGAAAGGGCACGACTTGAAAATATGGTCTGAATTCTCCATAACGTTGAAACAGAATACGCAACAACAGTCCCTATCTTCTATCAAAATACCTCTATTCTTCAATTGGTCTCTTGTCGGTAGCCAACGTAAAATAAACCTCCTGGCAAAGATACCAACTTTTGAGGGGACTTTTAAATTCCACATAAAACTCAGACTTCTTAAAACAGTAGGTTGCAGCCCCCTTTCATTACCTCTTCTCCTAATTTCTGCAGCACATGCTTTAACAGAAAAACCAGCCTCTTCGTCCGCTGCCAAGGAGCTAAAGTCTATATCGTGATTTGCCGGAATTATATGCTTCAATTGATCAGGTAACATATCCAGCAAACCTGCATTTTCGTCTACCTGCTCAATCAACCATCTACGAACATCCCACACCCAAACTGACCCATCCCACCAGTCTGCATCCGCAACTGCCATGAAAGGGGAAGCAGCTTTAGCATAAAGCTCCGGATAAGCTTTCAAAATTGATTGACTCCCCACCCATTTGTTGAACCAGAAGGAAATAGATTCTTCGTTATGGACTCTGCAATGAATCAAATCAGAAATAGACAAGCCTTTTGACCCGGTAAAATCGTTGATCACGATTATATCACGCCACGAAATAGAATCGCCCTTAGTAATAACACTCTTATCATTTACAAACATCTTGACTGCCACATTAAAATATTTGTGTTTAAGAAAAATCGACCAAACCGCATTTTCCTCCGATATGATACGCCATTTCCATTTCATAAGTAGAGAGACATTCATACTATCAACCTCTCTAATACCAAACCCTCCTTCTTCTTTCGGTTTACACACGTTACGCCAACTAACCCAATTTATATGTCTACCACCATCCACCCCCATAAGAACCTTTTGGATACGACTAATCTCGTTTAAAACTTTCTTAGGCGCACGGTAAAAAGATAGAGAATAAAGTGGAATAACATTCAAGACATAATTTATAAGAACCACCCTCCCTCCTATGGAAAGGAACCTCCTTCGCCATTTATCCCGCCTCCTCCTAACAGCCTTAATGACTTCTTTCCACATACCAACCTTCCTTGGACTGTCCCTAACCATAACGCCCAAGAATTTGAACGGCATCACACATATACCACAATCAAGAAAGACGACGACATCTAGAGGACTCTAGTACTCAAGTTAATTCCATAAATGTTACTCTTACAAAAATTAACATTAAGACCCGACATAAGTTCAAACCCTCTAAAGATTGCCTTCAAGCTCCATAGATTTTGAATATCCCCATTGCCAAAGATTATCGTATCATCCGTGAAATGAAGGATGCCAACCTTATTGTTAGCTCCAAAATGAAACCCTTTGTACTCATCAAGCTTCGTTGCACTCTCCATAAGTCGAGTCAAGCATTCCATAACGATAGCAAATAACAATGGAGAAAGAGGATCCCCTTGTCGTAATCCTCGGCCAACTATGAAATCATTCGTACAACTCCCATTAATAATGATAGCCATAGAGCTCGCAAAAACACTTGCCTCCATCCAACTAAGCGGCTTTGAACTAAATCCCATCTTCTTCATGTCAATTCTTAAAAAGTCCCAACTAACACAATCATAAGCTTTCTCGTAGTCCACCTTCAACACAAGCCAACTCGAACCCTCTCTATTAGCCAAATCCATCACCTCATTGACCATTAAAACATCTTCCAGAATGTTTATGTTTTTAATAAAGGCACTTTGCTTGAATGATATCAAACTATCAATGACCTCCTTAAGCCTTCCTGCAAGAAGCTTTGACATAATTTTTTGGAGACTTCCTACAAGGCAAATTGGCCGGTACTCCGAAAGAGATTGAGGGTTCATCACTTTCGGTACAAGAGTGATAATGGTGGAAGTACATGACTTGGTTAATATCACCTTCGAATGAAAATCAACAACAAAGTTTAGGATATCCTCTTTCAATAATTCCCAATGATTCTTGAAAAAGGCCAAAGAATAACCATTAGGCCCATGAGTTTTACACCCATCGCAATCCCAAACCGCAGCTTTTATCTCTCCTTCCTCAAAAGGATGCTCTAACCTAACTACTTCATCTACCTCTAACCTGTTGAGCCTGATACTATCAGGGACCGGTATGGATCTGCCAGAATCCTTAAAAAATCCTCATAGTGTTGTTTAATATAGTTCTTGACCTCCGCAACACCTTCCACCCTACCATTAGGCGTTTCCATCAAGCTGAAGGAATTCCTATGGACCCTCTCCTTTAAAGAGTTATGGAAAAACATAGAATTAAGGTCACCTTCCTTAAGCCAATTCTGACCTAACTTCAGTCTATGAAAACACTCTTTCATCTCCATCTTCTTCCACATATCGTCAGCTGCTAATCTTCTAGCCTCAATAGCCTCTGCACTTCACTACCAACATTCGCAATAAAAAACTTGTCCAACTCATGTTGCTCATCAATTTTTTCAAAAAATAAAACTTTTTATAACCTTTCTCGCTCAGCGAAGTTGTAGCGCGCTGAGAGATGCCTTGGTGGAAACCAAGCCTTCAAAAATCTTGCTAAGCGAAGCTGGCTTGCTAAGCGGACCTACGACTATGCAGAAAAATTCTGCAACTGTTCGCTACTGCTACATCCGCTAATTCCATTAAAATTCCACCTTAGACAGTCTGGTTTTATGAAAGAATTATATATTCATGTCCCTTTATTTCTATAGCATCTATTGGGATTCTAAAATCGCAATTATACGACGTCGTCACTTTCGACACAAAATTTACGGTTACAACACCGTTTTTCACGAAACACAACAACAAAGCCAGAATTCATGCCATATAAGCCATAAATACACATACAACATACATCAACAAGAATCATCATTAAACATATATCAATTTACCAATTTCTTGAAAATTCCTCTTCAAAACCTAAGTTATCAATACAAACCCAAAACCCCCATCTTACATACAAACCATCATACCCAACCTTACAGAGTTAGAACCCCACCCTTACTTTGGATTGAAGGTTGCTCTACTCTTTCCATGGAATTCTTGCCCTAGCCTCTTTGTGCCTCTTCTCTTCTTTCTCGTTCTTTGTTTTCACGTTCTCCTAATTTTCCCAATTCTCTTTTCTTTCTTATTTTAGTTAACCCTTCACTAATTTATATTTCACTCGTGGGCTTAACCAAAACACTCCCACTAATTCTTATGCTAAAACAACTTAAGGCTCAACTAATGACTTACTCTTTTATTCTATTATTAATATTATCCAACTATGTACTTAAATAGCATAAATACTAATAATTCACCAATAAACCACTATTTCATCAAATAATTCACAAACACATAATTAACAAAAATAAACGGGCGTTACACTATCTACCAATCCGACAATCTTATCCAGCACCAACATACATAACACATTGACGGACATTCACTTTGTTCGGAAGATAGTCGCTCGTGGTCAAGTTCGTGTTCTTCATGTTCCTTCCCGGTGCGCACCAGATTGCTAATATCGTCACTAAAGGCCACCTTACAGTTCTTTCTGATGATTTCTGAAATAGTCTAAGCATTTGTCAACCTCTGGCTTTAATTGTGGAAGTGTGATTGAATATATATGTATGTGTTAAAAAAATATTTGTATATAACTCACCCATCGTTTATAACATTTAATTAATTAATTATTTATATATATATATATATATATATATATATATATATATATATATATATATATATATATATATATATATATATATATATATATATATATATATATATATATATATATATATATATATATATATATATATATATATATATATATATATATATATATATATATATATATATAATACAGTCTCCCAGTACTATTCTCAATTTAAATTGATTAATGGAAACGAATTATTGAAATAAAATAAAAGGAGTACTAAATTATCACAGTTCATTAAAGAATGTGGGAATAATTGGAGGTTATTTATTTGTATTTAAATTAACAAGGTAGCAAACATGATTGTTACATTTGCAACGAAGAGATCACATTAAAAAATGATTAACATATATTATATCAAAGTAGCAAAATATTACTTTTTCTTTCTGGCAAAGAGAACCAGCTTGAAGATATATTTGTCTACTATCAGATTTCTACCATTTATATATATCGAAAAAAATTGACAATAGAATCCAATTTTGATATATATACAATTAATTTTCCAGTTATATTGTTGCAAAAATATTTTATTTTGGGAGAGTGGAATCCATGCGCCTTAAAATCTGCATAATATCTTAAAGTCAACTAGTTTAGTACATTCCTGTTAACAACATTGCATATAATCACAATTTAATATCGAAACATCATAAAGGAATGGATGTCCACAATGTTCATTGTTGTAATCAAACACGAACGTGTCATAAACACCCCAAAAATAATGCAAAATACATAGTTTCTTCATGTATAAATATGTAACACATTTCATCAACTAAGTACAGATAAAAAATATCTCTTATTCATACTTTGAGAGTTCTGCTTAATAATATTAACATGGCTGATATTAAGCTTAGAATCTGTTTATTGATATGTCTTATGAGCATAATCTCAGCATCAAGTGTAATTCCTTCAGCAATTACTCATGTGACTTCTTTCATACCTGATCTTTCAAGTCAGATGAGCACAACTTTTTATGTTAACAAGTGTCCTGGTGCTCTGCTAATCATTAAGGAAGAAATAACCAGAGCGGTGTTGAATGATCGTCGATTGGGTGCATCCTTGCTCCGTCTTCATTTTCATGACTGTTTTGTTCAAGTAATTCTTCTTATTTTTAAATTTTATTTTTTTACACCTGTTTTTGTGAAAACAATTCTTATATTGCTGCTTGATTTTTGAAGGGATGTGATGCATCGGTATTGTTAAAGGACACACCAAATTTCAAGGGAGAACAAAATGCCCGTCCCAATGCGAATTCTCTGAGGGGTTACGAAATCATAGACAAAGTAAAAGCTATATTGGAAACGCGGTGCCCTAATGTTGTTTCATGTGCAGATATCTTAGCTGTTGCAGCAAGAGATTCGGTTGTGGCTGTAAGTATTTTTTGGAAAGTTTATGCATATATTTGTTGTTATTAACTGTATATTGATGGATGAAAAATATATATGTATTTAGCTTGGTGGACCTATTTGGCCGGTTCGTGTGGGAAGAAAAGATTCAACAACTGCGAATTTGAATGCTGCAAATTCAGATTTACCTTCTCCATTTCTTGATATTAAGGGTCTTATTGATGCTTTCAAGAAAAAGGGTTTCTCACCTGAGGAAATGGTTGCTTTATCAGGTTCTCACACAATAGGCCAAGCAAAATGCGCACTCATTCGACCAAGGATTTACAGCGAAAGCAATGTTCAATCTCAATACAGAAGTTCATTGCAAAAAACATGTCCCAAAAGTGGTGGTGACAACAACTTATCTCCTTTAGATGCCACAACTCCAAACTTTTTTGACAATGCTTATTACCAAAATCTATTGAACCAAAAGGGTCTTCTGCATTCTGATCAACAACTTTATAAGGGTGGTTTTGGTCCCCTTGATTACAAAGTGTCGTCTTACGCCAGTAATCCATTACTCTTCAGATTAGATTTCGCTAACGCGATGGTTAAGATGGGAAATCTTAGTCCTTTAACAGGAAACCAAGGTCAGATCAGAAAATATTGCAGCATAGTGAATAAAGTTTATTGAGTCTGGCTCTCTCGTACTATCAAAATCTTTGATGAAGATTTTTTTGTTTCCAAGTTTATTGAGTCTGGCTCTCTCGTACTATCAACTCGAGGACTATCTAAGATGTCAATCATCTTAGTAATTCTCTTGTCTATGCATTCTTTCGTATTCTTATTCTTAAGTATTATGTTTTGGCCATAGCATGATTTTTTGGGTATTTTTTGCTTATTGAATATCCCTTGTATTTTTGTTTTTGTTTGCCCCCTTTGGGCACTTAAGAGTTATGGCATTTTATAATATATTGTATTCAATTGGTATCATACCTTACCATTTCAGTTCAATTCTTGATTTTTTCTAGTTTTTTAAAAGCAAAAGATACTTCAGAAACCCAAGTAGATTATCCGAGGATGGAATTTGTGAAAAACCAAAAATATTAAGTGTTGGTACAACACTAGTATATCACTTGACTAGATCCATGATCAAATTTAGATAATAATGAAGTTATCCCAACACAAGGTTAATGAGGAATTACTACAACCAACAACTCAATACAATTGCAATTATCAGTGTAGTAGCTACAAGCTGTAGAAAACAACTACTAATATTCCATCCTTTATGTATCAAACTATATTGGGTGGTATAATTTCTAGACGCACCATGGTGTTTTCTTTAAAAAATACACAACCTATTATGTTCGTTTTCGCTAAAAACCGAGGGATAAACTAATTTATGGTACATGTTTCGAATCCTAACGATTTTAGTTTATATTTTTATTTTATTAAAAGGGGTGTCTTCCTGCGTATTTTATTTTTAATCCATAAATAAACCATTTTACACTTTGATTATGTTTTTCAACCAAAATGAATTTATGTCTATGATATATATATATATATATATATATATATATATATATATATATATATATATATATATATATATATATATATATATATATATATATATATATATATATATATATATATATATATATATATATATATATATATATATATATATATATATATATATATATATAGAGGGCATATCTTATGAGAATGACATATTTATATGAGAATGTGAGAATGAATCTGAACCATTGGATTTTAAAATAAATGGTGGAGATTATAAGTGAATCTTTTTTTTCTCTCTCCTACTTCATTTATTTCAAGATGCATGAGAGAGAAAAAAAAGATTCATATATAATCTCCACCATTTATTTTAAAATCCAATGGTTCAGATTCATTCTCACATTCTCATATAAATATATCATTCTCATATGATATGCCCTCTATATATATATATATATATATATATATATATATATATATATATATATATATATATATATAGATATATATATATATATATATATATATATATATATATATATATATATATATATATATATATATATATATATATATATATGGAGCGTATCCAGTGAGAACTGATATGTGTTGTGAGAAACGAGAACTATCGATATCAACCATTAGATTTATTTAACGTTTAAGATTTATTGATTCCATATAAAAATCACCTTATTGGATTAATTTTTTTTAGTTTGCTTAGTATCTAAAACTTCCATAACAAGAAAATCATATAAAAATTTCTTTAAAAAATACACAATCTATTATGTTCGTTTTCGCTAAAAACCGAGGGATAAACTAATTTATGGTACATGTTTCGAATCCTAACGATTTTAGTTTATATTTTTATTTTATTAAAAGGAGTTTTTTTATTTTTATTTTATTTTATTTGAAAGTTTAAAAATGTATTGATATATCACTTATAATGTCATTTGATTAAAATATTGAATAACGTGAAACTATTATTTATTTGAATTTTTGAATTTTTTTATTCATCACCTATATTTTCATTTATTTAAAAATATTAAATAATGTAAATTTGTCTTTGAAAGTTTAGAAACTTTTTATTTTTGTATGAAAATATAGATGATAAAACAATAATGTATTTTTATTTAAAATTGTCACAATAGTAGAAGTGGTAAGAATAAACATTTTGGAACATGCAAATAAAAAATTAACACAATTAAAATATAGATAGCAATTTTACATTATTCAATATTTTTAATTAAAAAAATAGATGATAAATCAATCATTTATTTTGATTAAAATGATTTTAGTATAGTAGAACATGCAAAAATAAAAAAACTCTAAACTTTCGAGTAAATAATTATGTAAGTAGAAAATATTCTCCAATAACAAAAAAATAATAAGCATAATTATAGGATGTAGAAAAATATTTTTGATATGATTTTCTTGTTATGGAAGTTTTGAATACTAAGCATATTAGAAAAAAAATAATCCAATAAGATATTTTTTATATGGAATCAATACATCTTAAACGTTAATTAAATCTAATGGTTAATATCAATAGTTCTCATTTCTCACAATAGATATCAGTTCTCACTGGATACGCTCCCTATATATATATATATATATATATATATATATATATATATATATATATATATATATATATATATATATATAAAACAATAAAAACAACACACACCAAACTCTAATGAAGAGGCCTATATAAAGAGACTCATATTTACTGGTGTTTTTAGTAAATCAAATTAGAAGTTTTAGTTTACTTAAGGAATTAAACTCGAAAAAAAATCCTATGGACAATTTGTGTAAATCAATTTGGAGAAACGTGTTTGTGCTTGAATTTTAATGTTTGAATATATAAGAATTGAATTAAAAAATCAAATAAGAACAATGTAGAATTGCTCGACGGGACAAAGTAAACAAAGAACACAAATAAAAGTAAAAGAAATCGAATGTTTGGTTAGAGAATTATAAAAGGGACGCAAATTCAAACATGTTTCCTCACAAACTCTTTTCTCTCTCTGACTTGGATACTTGAGTTCTATAGGAATTCCTGATAACATTTGTGAACCTTTATTACATCAATGAAATTGCCTTATATATATTTTTTCAATAAGTAATGGTATTAATTACAAGAAGGATACACAAAACAAACAATTACCCCTTTATACAAGATAAAGATAAAATGTTCCAGTAATAAAAATTACAAGCCGTAGAAGAATCATTAACTGATCTAAACCACTTCCAAGAAACGAGTACAATAGCACTATAACATACGTCAAAGTTAAAGTCATAACCTTTGAACAAGATGGCATTTCTCATCACCCACAAATTCCATAAAACCGCACGCCAGATAATCCCTAAAGTCTATTGCCTTAATTTTATCAAAGTGATCCAAGAAACTCCTCAACTTAACATTCGACAGCATAACCGACGTCCCTAACCACTCTCCTACTTTGTTCCAAATTCTACTAGTGAAAGGGCACGACTTGAAAATATGGTCTGAATTCTCCATAACGTTGAAACAGAACACGCAACAACAGTCCCTATCTTCTATCAAAATACCTCTATTCTTCAATTGGTCTCTTGTCGGTAGCCTACGTAAAATAAACCTCCTGGCAAAAATACCAACTTTTGAGGGGACTTTTAAATTCCACATAAAACTCATACTTCTTAAAACAGTAGGTTGCAGCCCCATTTCATTACCTCTTGTCCCAATTTTTGCAGCACATGCTTTAACAGAAAAACCAGCCTCTTCGGCCGCTGCCAAGAAGCTAAAGTCTATATCGTGATTTGCCGGAATTATATGCTGCAATTGATCAGGTAACATATCCAGCAAACCTGCATTTTCGTCTACCTGCTCAATCAACCATCTACGAATATCCCACACCCAAACTGACCCATCCTACCAGTTTGCATCCGTAACTGCCATGAAAGGGGAAGCAGCTTTAGCATAAAGCTCCGGATAAGCTTTCAAAATTGATTGACTCCCCACCCATTTGTTGAACCAGAAGGAAATAGATTCTCCGTTATGGACCCTGCAATGAATCAAATCAGAAATAGACAAGCCTTTTGACCCGGTAAAATCGTTGATCACGATTATATCACGCCACGAAATAGAATCGCCCTTAGTAATAACACTCTTATCATTTACAAACATCTTGACCGCCACATTAAAATATTTGTGTTTAAGAAAAATCGACCAAACCGCATTTTCCTCCGATATGATACGCCATTTCCATTTCATAAGTAGAGAGACATTCATACTATCAACCTCTCTAATACCAAACCCTCCTTCTTCTTTCGGTTTACACACGTTACGCCAACTAACCCAATTTATACGTCTACCACATCCACCCCCATAAGAACCTTTTGGATAAGACTAATCTCGTTTAAAACTTTCTTAGGCGCACGGTAAAAAGATAGAGAATAAAGTGGAATAACATTCAAGACATAATTTATAAGAACCACCCTCCCTCCTATGGAAAGGAACCTCCCTCGCCATTTATCCCGCCTCCTCCTAACAGCCTTAATGACTTCTTTCCACATACCAACCTTCCTTGGACTGTCCCTAACCATAACGCCCAATAATTTGAACGGCATCACACATATACCACAAGTAAAGAAAGACGACGACATCTAGAGGACTCTAGTACTCAAGTTAATTCCATAAATGTTACTCTTACAAAAATTAACTTTAAGACCCGACATAAGTTCAAACCCTCTAAAGATTGCCTTCAAGCTCCATAGATTTTGAATATCCCCATTGCCAAAGATTATCGTATCATCCGTGAAATGAAGGATGCCAACCTTATTGTTAGCTCCAAAATGAAACCCTTTATACTCATCAAGCTCCGTTGCTCTCTCCATAAGTCTAGTCAAGCATTCCATAACTATAGCAAATAACAATGGAGAAAGAGGATCCCCTTGTCGTAATCCTCGGCCAACTATGAAATCATTCGTACAACTCCCATTAACAATGATAGCCATAGAGCTCGCAAAAACACTTGCCTCCATCCAACTAAGCGACTTTGAACTAAATCCCATCTTCTTCATATCAATTATTAAAAAGTCCCAACTAACACAATCATAAGCTTTCTCGTAGTCCACCTTCAACACAAGCCAACTCGAACCCTCTTTATTAGCCAAATCCATCACCTCATTGACCGTTAAAACATCTTCCAGAATGTTTATGTTTTTAATAAAGGCACTTTGCTTGATTTATATCAAACTATCAATGACCTCCTTAAGCCTTCCTACAAGAAGCTTTGATATAATTTTTTGGAGACTTCCTACGAGGCAAATTGGCCGGTACTCCGAAAGAGATTTAGGGTTCATCACTTTCGGTACAAGAGTGATAATGGTGGAAGTACATGACTTGGTTAATATCGCCTTCGAATGAAAATCAGCAACAAAGTTTAGGATATCCTCTTTCAATAATTCCCAATGATTCTTGAAAAAGGCCAAAGAATAACCATTAGGCCCATGAGTTTTACACCCATCGCAATCCCAAACCGCAGCTTTTATCTCTCCTTCCTCAAAAGGATGCTCCAACCTAACTACTGCATCTACCTCTAACCTGTTGAACCTGATACTATCAGGGACCGGTATGGATCTGCCGGAATCCTTAAAAAATCCTCATAGTGCTGTTTATTATAGTTCTTGACCTCCGAAACACCTTCCACCCTACCATTAGGCGTTTCCAACAAGCTGAAGGAATTCCTATGGACCCTCTCCTTTAAAGAGTTATGGAAAAACATAGAATTAAGGTCACCTTCCTTAAGCCAATTCTGACCTAACTTCACTCTATGAAAACACTCTTTCATCTCCATCTTCTTCCACATATCGTCAGCTGCTAAACTTCTAGCCTCAACAGCCTCTGCACTTCACTACCAACATTCGCAATAAAAAACTTGTCCAACTCATGTTGCTCATCAATTTTTTCTTCGATCTTCAAGTCTAACCAACCGTAAACCTCTTTGTTCATTACCTTTAATAAAAATTTAAGCCTTTTTAATTTTTCATACAAGACATAATCACCTTTCCCTTTAACCGAAAGTAAGCTTCACTCCTTAGAAACGAAAGAATCAAAAGCTTGATGTTTGTACCAGCCGTTATTAAACCTAAAAGGTTTGGGCCCCCAGTCACAACCACCAGACTTTAACCACACTAGACAGTGGTCCGAAGAAACCCTTTTTCCCACCACTTGATTTTCAAGTTTCCACCCAGAAACTAACTTACCCGTGATCAAAAACCGGTCCAACCTGCTCATAACGCAACTGTTTCCGCTGAACCAAGTGAATCTCCCTCCAACACAAGGAAGGTCAATGAATGCCATATCTTCCACAAAGTTGTAAAAATTAGCACTATCCCTACCATTACTACCAATACTCTTCCCTATCCTTTCCTCCTCAAACAACACCGTGTTAAAGTCACCACCTATGCACCACTCCTCCCCCGCCGCCATATTCTTTAGCCTAATTAAATTCTTCCACACCTTTCTTCTTGATACCGTATTTCAGAGAGCGTAAACATTAACAAAATTGATATAGGTACCTTTGCAAATAGCCTTCATCCCCACGAACCCCAAACCTCAAAAGCTCTGAATGAGCTCCAAGGAGTTCTTCCGCCACAGAATTAACGAACCTCTCGAAGCTCCAATGGAGTCCATATGAGTCCATTCCACATCCTTCGCTCCCCAAAACTCTTCAGTTGTCTTCGAATTAAAGGTTGATAATTTTGTTTCCTGAAGCAAACACACATCTACTTTTCCAGATTGATTCATGATTCCTATACTCTTTCTCTTTATAATGCTACCCCTTCCTCTTATATTCAGAGTGAAAATAATCATTTCAAACTCTTGATATCCGCCTTTGTGATTACCAGTCCTTCCTTATCTCTCTTCTCTATCACTTCAATTTCCTTCTGTAATGCCTCTTCAAACTATACCCAGCCTGATAATAGAATCTTTTATCTTCTTAGCCCCCAAGGACTCCTTATTAATCCTCAATCGCAAATTGCATTGGGCAATATCAGAGTCCGTCATCGAGTCATAACAAAGAATAGTTGTAACACCCCATATTTTCCTATTATTTAATTTTATCATAATTAATTATTTAGAATTAATTAATGGAATTATTGGGAAATTGTGGAATGAAGAGCTATTGGGCTTAAGTTGTGGTTAGTAAAGAGGGGTGTGATGGTTAGGCGTTTTACTTAAGATAATTTCTATTTTTCATAAAATAGAGGAAATTGTGAAAAATGAGTCAAAAAGGCAAAAGAAGAGAAGGAGCAAGAACACGTAAAAGAGAAGAAAAGAAGAGGAATAGCTCTCAAGACTTCGAATCAAGATAAGGGGGGACTCTTCCTTTTAGTATCTCTTATGTGATTATAGGTGAAATAATTGATTAAGATATGGTTTGATTCAATTGGATATATGAATATTTAGGTTTAGGGATGCCATAGTTTAGGGTAATTGATGAAATTGCATGAACTATTAATTGAAAACATGTTTTTGTTGATGTTTGATGATGTGTGATGATGTATGTGATGATTTTATGCCTTTAATAGATGTTTATAAGGGATTTTGGGTGAAGGATGTGTTGAATCGCAGGTCTGTCATAGAGGTGAATTTCTGCATAATCGCAATTCCGCTAAGCAGCCCCTGGCTCGCTAAGCGGATGCTGTTTGTTTTTCAAAAATTAATTAGGCTCGCTAAGCGGAGCTAATCCGCTAAGCGAAGGTCCCAACGTAGTTAGCTTCTGCATAGACCGCTTGAAGCGGGGTTATTGAAAATCCAAGTGCATAAGCGCGCTTGAAGGTCGCTGAGCGGACCTTGCTCTATGGTTTATTGTGACGCGTCATTGATGGGATTAGGTGGTGTATTAATGCATAATCAACAGGTAGTGACTTATGCATCGAGACAACTCAAAGTACATGAGAGGAATTACCCGACTCATGATTTAGAGTTGGCAGCGGTGGTTTTTGTATTGAAATTATGGAGACATTATCTGTATGGTTCGAGGTTTGAAGTGTTTAGCGATCACAAGAGTCTGAAGTATCTCTTTAATCAGAAAGAGCTTAATATGAGACAGAGAAGATGGTTAGAATTTCTTAAAGACTATGATTTTGGGCTGAATTACCATCTAGGTAAAGCGAATGTCGTTGTTGATGCGTTGAGTAGGAAGTCCTTACATATGTCTATGCTAATGGTGCGGGAATTGGATTTGATTGAACAATTCCGAAATCTAAGTTTGGTATGTGAAGGTACTTCTAATAGTGTTAAATTGGGTATGGTGAAGCTGACGAGTGGTATTCTTAATGAGATTAGAATGGGCCAGAAAGCTGATGTTGAGTTAGTTGATAGATTGACTTTGATTAACCAAGGAAAAGGAGGTGAATTCAGGATTGACGAGAATGATATAATGAGGTTTGGTGATCGGGTTTGTGTTCCTGATGTTGCAGAACTGAGAAAGAGTATTCTTGGAGAAGGACATCTTAGTGGATTGAGTATTCATCCTGGTGCTACCAAGATGTACCACAATTTGAAGAAGTTGTTTTGGTGGCCTGGAATGAAGAAAGAGATTGTTGAGTTAGTTTATTCTTGTTTGAATTTCCAGAAGCCGAAAAATTGAACAGCAGAAACCGTACAGTGCTATGAAACCGTTGTTTATTCCAGAATGGAAGTGGGACATCATATCTATGGATTTTGATTCTGGTTTGCTGAGGACAGTTAATAATTGTGAAGCTATCTGGGTCATCGTGGACAGATTGACGAAGTCTGCTCACTTTATAACGATGAGAATGGATTATTCGATGGAGAAGTTAGCTCAATTGTAGGTTGAGAAGATAGTGTGTTTACATGGTATTCCTTCGAGTATCGTGTCGGATAGAGATCCAAGATTTACATTGAGATTCTAGGAAGGTTTGTAGAAAGCGTTTGGTACTAAGTTGAGATTGAGTTCTGCTTATCATCCGTAGACTGATGGTCAAACAGAAAGAACGATTCAATCGTTGGAAGATTTGTTGTGTGCTTGTGTGTTGGAAAAAGTTGGTGCGTGGGATAGTTATTTACCTTTAATTGAGTTTACCTACAACAATAGTTTTCATTCAAGCATTGGTATGGCTCCGTTTGAAGCTTTGTATGGTAGAAGATGTATGACGCTATTGTGTTGGTATGAATCCGGTGAGAGCATGATAATTGGGCCAGAGATTGTTCAAGAGACGATAGAAAAGATTAAGATGATTCAGGAGAAGATGAAAGCTTCTCAGAGTCGTCATAAGAGTTACCATGATAAGAGGCGGAGGACACTTAAGTTTCTAGAAGGAGATTATCTGTTTCTGAGAGTGACTCCTACGACGGGTGTTGGTTGAGCGTTAAAGTCAAGGAAGTTGACACTGCTTTTTATTGGTCCGTTTCAGATTACGAAAAAAGTAGGAGAAGTGGCTTATCGTATTGCTTTGCCACTGATGCTTGCAAATTTGCATGATGTATTTCATGTGTCTCGGTTGAGGAAATACATTGCAGATTCGTCTCATGTGATCCAACGGGGTGATGTGCAGGTGAGAGACAATTTGACAGTTGAGGAATTGCTTATGAGGATCGAAGACCAAAAGTTGAAGCAGTTGGGTGGCAAAGAGATAGCATTGGTCAGAGTAGCTTAGGGAGGAGCAGCAGATGGGAATGTTACATGGGAGCTGGTGAGTCAGATGAATGACTCTTATCCTGAGTTGGTCACTTGAGGTATGTTTTCGAGTACAAAAACTCTTTTAATGGGGGAGAGTTGTAACACCCCATATTTTCTTATTATTTAATTTTATCATAATTAATTATTTAGAATTAATTAATGGAATTATTGGGAAATTGTGGAATGAAGAGCTATTGGGGTTAAGTTGTGGTTAGTAAAGAGGGCGTGTGATGGTTAGGCCTTTTATTTAAGATAATTACTATTTTTCATAAAATAGAGGAAATTGTGAAAAAGGAGTCAAAAAGGAAAAAGAGGAGAAGGAGCAAGAACACGTAAAAGAGAAGATAAGAAGAGGAATAGCTCTCAAGACTTTGAATCAAGGTAAGAGGGGACTATTCCTTTTAGTATCTCTTATGTGATAATAGGTGATATAATTGATTAAGATATGGTTTGATTCAATTGGATATATAGGGATCGGAATTTTTAGGTTTGGGGATGCCATAGTTTAGGGTAATTGATGAAATTGCATGAACTATTGATTGAAAACCTGTTTTTGTTGATGTTTGATGATGTGTGATGATGTATGTAATGATTCTATGCCTTTAATTGATGTTTAGAAGGGCTTTTGGGTGAAGGATGTGTTGAATCGCAGGTCTGTCACGGAGGTGAATTTCTGCATAATCGCACGTCCGCTAAGCAGCCCCTGGCTCGCTAAGTAGATGCTGTTTGTTTTTCAAAAATTAATTAGTCCCGCTAAGCGGAGATAATCCGCTAAGAGGAGGTCCCAACGTAGTTAGCTTCTTCCATAGACCGCTTGAAGCGGGGTTATTGAAAATTCAAGTGCATAAGCGCGCTTGAAGGTTGTTGTGCGGACCTTGTTGTATGCAACTTTTTCCAAACTTTAAAATAGTGTATCTTTTGATCCGTGTATCCTTTTAAGTGCCGTTTTGGGCGTTGGAAATCTAATTAAATGTTTAATATGAAAAATTGATGAGATGGGCATTGGCCCGATTTTATTTTTAAAACTCGATTTAATTGCTTTGGTGAAATGAACATTGTGTATACATGTCATTTTGTGAGTATGACAATGTATTGGTGTAGTGATGAATGAATTGTGATTATTACTATGTTGATTTCGATAAATATATAAATGATTGAATGATTGCGAAGGCATGTGCATACTTGTTGGTGATGATAATGGTGAGTTATGGTGAGACAATGTATTTCATCGGACCGGTGATGTTGTACGTATGTCGTATGCGTGCATTCATTTCATAAATCATTTTGGTGATGGATCCCGGCGATGTTGGATCATTGGTGGGCATAATTCCCATTGTGTGGAATTTGTGCCGGTAGGGCCGTATCTCGGTGATGTTTAGATCGGTCGGGTGGATTAATTCCACGACTTATTGGTACCACATGCATAGTGTCAGTTGGTTCAAATGCATTTTTTCATAACATGATTGAATGGATTTCAGTGTTATGTTAGGTGATGTATTTGTTGTGTTTGATGAATGACAGTTGAAAATCTGAATGTTGTAATTGGGTGAATGATATATTATGATGTTTTGTTGCTTATGAATGCATAATATTTATTAATTTTGAATGAGACTCACCCTTACATGTTGACATTTTAAGATTGAGAAGTAGCGGCGTATTGCTCGGTGAGGATGGCTTGTAGCGTTCATCCGTTAGTTGGTGTCGCGTCAGTCATGCCTTGATAGTGTAACACTGGGGAACGATTAAGTTTAGAGTTTAACTAAGTACTCTATTTCATGGTTTTCGGTTTTGTTTTGTAACCTTGGTTTTGGTGATGTGTATTTTCCGCTATGTTAAACATGATATTATATTTTGCCAAATCGTTTCTGTCATACCCCAAAATTTGCCCATACTATTTCTCTTGTTCAAATTCAAATCAAGGTACAAAGTTCAAAGACACACCCTCCTAAACAATGTTCAAGGAACTAGGGTTTTGTTGTTCTGAGGAAAAATCAATGGATCAAAAGCTCCAAGACATCTCATATGGCATATGATGTTTCAAACTACCTCCATGACAAATTTCAGGTCTCGAGTCAAAGATTTGCTCACTCAATGGCCCAAATGATTGATAATCGACTGGTTGACCTAAAAGTCAAACTATGGTCAAACCTCAGTCAAAACTTCTGATTTTTTGTCAACATCCTCATTATGAAGTATCATTCATCATTTGATCAAGGATTGATCATGATGCATCAAAGAAAACTCCAAAATCGTCAAAAACCTAAATCTCCAAATTAGGGTTTTTAAGGAGAAAGTCAACCCAACTTTGACCAGCCATAACTTTCACATGGAACATCAGAAATTTAATTATCTACAATTTTGTCTCTCACATGCCAAGTCTAAAAATGCTTCATTTGAGAGATATGGAACAAAACATTACAGGTCCTTTTCAAAAGTCAACAAAAGTCACTTTTTTCAAAAGGATGTATAAGGAGCATGGAAAATAATTTTAACATGAGCCCAAAAGGGTTGATTAAAGGACTCTTCAAGCTTTCCAAAAAGTCCAAGAACATGGAAAAATATGAAAGTATGAAGAAATGGAAAGGTTTACAAAAAGCCCATGCACGACCCCAAAAAGTATCTTTCAATTTTTTTATTATTTTTATTTATTATTTCATGGATTTATTTCACTTTATTCATGATTTAATTAAATAAATTAATAAAATAATGAAAGATATGATTTTTCCTTTGATTATTGATCAAATACCAATCAAATAAGATGATGAATCAATCTTGGAGAGATTGGATTGAGATGGAGCAAAAATAGAAAGATTATGTGCAAGATTTGAAGTAAAATATTTTTCTAATGAAAGCAAGATATTTCTCCATGATTCTGACCTAATCTCATTCTCTATATATACCTTACATTCTCAAGAGCCAAGGGGACGAGAAAAATTAGCAAGAAGGCTAGGGTTTTCAATAGTGCAAAGTTTCCAAAAAAGGTTGAGAAAGCGTGTGGCCAACTCGAGGGATTTTCAGAGGAAACCAACCATCCTTTCCCTCTTATAAGGTAGTAGAAGGTAAGAACACGTCGTTAAACAAGCCTCATAATGCCCTGAACGCCGGTTCTGCATTATTCATGTTCATCCATGCATAAGTTTTGTTTTTCGATTACTAACGTGTTTTGATGAGAACTAACTATACTAATGCGTTCCTGAGAGTATGAAAGACAAGTTTAAATCTTTGAACCACAGCTTTGAACCCTAAAACGGTATCCACCATGGCTAGGGCACAACCATGGCCAAAGATCGCAGCCTAGGATTTGGACAGTTTCAAGCCTAACAAACATTCCCATTAAACTCGTAGGGGCACGAATATGCGATTTGGGTTGTTTCTATGTTGTTTTTTATTGTGTTCCGCAGGTTTTGAAATCGTTATCCATTAGCTACGAAAATAGATGCAGAAATCGCAGCGAGGCCGTAGGCAAACCGTAGCAAATTCAAGATCCATTATGAAGAAGATGAAGACACACGCAGCAGGGCCCACAAGCGACGGGTGTGTGAACGTGAGTGGCCGGTCAACTTCCAGGTCTCTCTCTCCACGCGTGGGAATCCACAATTGGTAGGTCAAAAGTTCTCTCCTCCTCTCATTGGATACAGACAATAGTGGTGGGCCCTGTGTGAGTTGTTTCTTTTGACTTCCATTATTAAATTAGTGTTGCTATATAAAAACTTTTGTTGGCATCGTTTATAACAAGCGGAACGCAACATAGTTGGCCATAGTCTCTTGATGATATGCGTGAGGGCCTGGGTTCGACCCCTACCCTCCACGCTTTATATTTTAACAATTTGTGTTATAAGTTGATTCCAGATCTCATGCTTCTCACCCACGCTTGGCCCACGTACATCCCCTCAATCTCATCATCAGATCTCATCAGGATCAAATCCAACGCATCTGGAGGCAGCAATCCACCATGGACACTCAGCCTTCAATATTACCTGATCAGAGCTAAGCCACTATTCTTTTATTTATTTATTTTTTATTATTTTATTTAATTGTTAGTTTTTATTTTCTTTTTCTATTATCTTGTTATAAACTTTTTTCTTTAGTTATTATCTTGACAAAATAATTTTATATAATTATTTTATAATTATTTTTTAAATCGAAAAATCGATTTTCTTTACCATTCTTTAATTTAAATTTTTATTTATACGTTTAGAAATATTAGGTTTAGCCTCATAATTATTATATTCAATTCTGGCTCATCTAGCCACCTTATCGAACTTTCGATTCCATTAGCCTTTAGGGTTTGTTCAATCCCATTTATTTATTTTATTTGCCTTTTGGGATAAAATAGGGTTTATACCCATATTTAACGAATCTTAAATGCACTAACGCTTCTCTTCTTCATGTAATTTCTTTTCAAGGTTAATCAGTAGTTCTCTGACTACGCGCCACGGCAATCAAAAGCTAAGTTCTGATCCCTCTTCATTGTTATTTAAATTATTTTTACCTTTTATTTTAATTTTTGCCTTATGGCTTGAATTATAATTGGTTTCAACTGTCAATGAATTATTCATACACTTACCGCTATTATTTTCTGTTTAATTCTCAGATGATCAGGGTTGATCAAGGTTCGAGGAAGGTCGGGGCGGAGATCAAGATAATTAAATTATTTATATTTCTTATTTTCTGTTCTAATTCCCCATCCCCGCAGGTGTTTATTGTAATAGCGTAGGAATTTATTTTCTGCCTTTAATTTATGCCATTTTAACTGCGTGGTTAGTAAAATAGGGAGTGCAAGCCTTTAACAGAATTAGATCACTAATTACAAGATAACAATATCTGAATTAATCACGTGATTGTTACACACACTCACCTCTAGGGTAACGCCTCTTGTTGCCTGTTGCCTTCGATTTCGATCAAATAGTCAAGTCCCTTCGAGCGTAGGGATACCTTAGCTTGCTGCCTTCGATTCAAAAATCACCATGTCCCTCCGATAAAAGATCATAGTCCCTTCGAGTTGCCTACGATAAATATGATCTCGTCCCTCGATTAAATGGTGATAGTCCCTTCGAATGCTAAGGTATCCTTACTATTGCCTAATGACTATTATATCCTTCCCTTAGACTACCTTCCCTCTTTATGGCAAGGTACAGTCTTCTGGCGAACGATTACTCGATGACCCTTTCCACATCCAATTGAAAGACTTCCTACCCTCTCATGGTATGGATAGACCCTTTCAAACGAAATACTTAAAGAACAAGAAAGACAACTTAGGGTAAGTAGTTCTTAATTGCTTGCTCACAATCAATTCAAACAAATTCAAATACTTTTCGCACCTCCTTTTCAGATACTTTCAAACAAGGCTACGCTTATTTACAAGCTAAAGTCCTTAACGAAATTTTACTATTCACACACAACACTTTTCAAACAAACAATTCAAACAAAGGGTGCCTTACACCTTCCCTTTGTATAACCTACCCCCGAACTCAAAATATTTCAAAGGTCTTTCCTGTTCTTTTTGCCTTTCCAATTGGATAAAATAAAAGTCGGTGGCGAATCATGCTATCCGCAACATTTCGAAAAAAGTCAGTTCACCGTATTACAGTTTCTAATAATGCATGACGATTGACACATGTTTGTTTTAAATTAATGGTGGCACCCTTGGTTGCATGTTTTTACTCTGATTATTTTATTAATTTCCCCGGGGTTTAGAAGGCTGTTACAATAGTGGAACCTGAGAATGTATCCTCATCACCATCTTCCCTCTTCTTCGAATCTGTGTTTTGGCAGAGAAATTTGGGTGCAAAATTATTAACTACATCAACAAACGTTGATAATAGTTACTTACCTAGAACTCAACACGTATACTGCTATGTGAACCTTTATTCTCTCCTTTGCTTCCACATGTCCTTAGTCTTTGAATTTCCTCTAAACTGCTACCTAAGTCAATAACTGCTCTTAATTGTCTTAATCGCTTTCATCAAAAACATCTTAAAGTCTTCTAACTGCTCCTGTCAAATACGCCAAGTTATTACAAATCTTTTGGAGATTCTTGGCATATTTTTGAAGAGAGAGTGATCCTAATCTTGTGGATTTGTTCATGAGACTCCTCCAAATCAAACTTAGTGGCCCTCTAGGCCATATAATCCTTGGAATCAAGAATACTCGTCTCACCACACCTGGTAGGCGAGTGGAACTCACGATACTGTTCAAAGTAGTCTGCATACACCATCGTCCTTATGACCATTTTCCACCAAACCATCACATCAAGGAGGTGTGTGCATATTGTTATAAGGGTTAAACACTATATTTTTTTAAACTAAATTTTTTTAAAATTTAATTTTTTTCAAAAAAAAAAACTTTTTTTTTATTTTCACGTGGCATTTATTTTCTTTTTTATTTTTTAATTTTATTAATTTGTTAAATTTCAAAATACCTAATAATTCTAAAAAAAATGGCCTCAACCAAGGCTTAAACCCAAGACCAACCACTCCTTACTAACTAAGACAGTTTACTTGTCATTTTATCACACAGTTTGTATATATTGTACAACAAAATACTCCTCCCACTGCTTGGGAGCTTACAGTTTCATGTTCTATTTCACTCCCCGACGGGGGTTCTTTTCACCTTTCCCTCACGGTACTACTTCACTATCGGTCACCTAGGAGTATTTAGCCTTGCAAAGTGGTCCTTGCTAATTCACACGGGATTTCACGTGCCCCATGCTACTCGGGTCAGAGCATAAGCTAGTGATGCTTTCGCCCCTAGGTATTCTCTACCTACCCACCTGTGTCGGTTTCCGGTACAGGTACCCTCTTGTTGTAGGTCGTTCGAGCTTTTCCTGGGAGTATGGCATCAATTACTAAAGCGCTGGAGCGCCTCAAATTTTGGCTCGAGGCAATTTCTCTACCCCTTACTTACGCTGAAAAAACAGGCAGTCACCTTATGTTCTTGAACCGATCACCATCTTTCGGCTAACCTAGCCTCCTCCGTCCCTCCGTACCAACAAGGGGCAGTACAGGAATATTAACCTGTTGTCCATCGACTACGCCTTTCGGCCTGATCTTAGGCCCTGACTTACCCTACGTGGACGAACCTTGCGTAGGAATCCTTAGGTTTTCGGGGCATTGGATTCTCACCAATGTTTTCGTTACTCAAGCCGACATTCTCGCTTCCGCTTCATCCAACCCATTTAAAACTGAAACTATATAATTATTGTTTGTAATTTTATATTTAAAACTGAAACCAATGTGTTAATTTGAAATAAATATAATTAAACTAATTTTAACATAAAACATATAAATATATAAACCCGAAACTAATATAAGTGTAATTATAATTTTAAACTCATAAATATATTATTTTATATTCACAAATAAACTAAAATTAATATATATATATATATATATATATATATATATATATATATATTATATGTAATAAATTTCATGTCATTTTATTAACATCATGTCATTTTATTCAATTTATTTATTCAAATATATACTAATTTCAATTTATTATAGAGTAAAAATTAATTTCAGATTAATTATTCAAATATATATATAATAAGTTTAAAATTAATTTCAGTTTAATACAATATATTAAAATTTAATTTAAGTTTATTTTAATATATTAAAATTTAATTTCAGTTTATTATAATATATTAAAATTTAATTTAATTTTATTAAAATATATTAAAATTTGATTTCCGATTATCATAATATATTAAAAATTAATTTCAGTTTATTATAATATATTTAAAATTAATTTAATTTTATTATAACAATATATCAACAATTAATTTCAATTTTAAACTAAATATATTAAACTGAAATATTATAAACAATTAATATATTACACTAACAAATAAATAACATTAACTAATATATGTTAGTTAATTAATTTATTTAATATTATATTAATAATTACATTAACTAATATTAAAAGTTCAAAAAATACTTTTTCAAACATACATACGGTCGAATAATACTCATGTAAAATCAATTTGGAAAATAAATAGTGCCTATGTAATATATACATTTTGATGCAAGCTATTAAACAAGGAAAACAAATAGCTTAGCGGAAGGGAACCTATTTTACATTTTTGAATTATTAGATATTTTGAAATTTAACAATTTAATAATATAAATTATTAAAATTAAAATAAATAAAAAAGAAAATAAATGCCACGTGAAAATAAAAAACAAGTAAACTTTTTTTTTTTTAAAATAAAAATTTTTAAAAATAATTTTTTTAAAAAATAAATATTTTTTAAAAAAATGCCACGTATACATCACTTGAATTAAAAATGCCAACATGTCAATGACACATTATCATTTTAAGTGACAAGATCCACTTAAGGTTCAAAACGAGGGAATCTCCATAAATTTGTGTTTTTTTTACAGGGTTGTTTTTTGGATTCGTCCTAAATGGTAGGGGCAAAATGGTGTTTAACCCTTGTTATAATGATTCTAGTTTCTTAGGCCATAGTGGGCCACAAATTTAACCCACATTAAAATAAAAACATTCAATTTAATTTTACTCCAAAATTTAAAACGCCAACTGTCAAAGTCGAAACGCCACTTGTCCAAATTCTTAGAGGGAAACGAAAAGCTTTTCTCCCACAGCTATATATATATATATATATATATATATATATATATATATATATATATATATATATGCACCTTCATCACTTTATTTTTATTTTTCTCTACTTATCTTACTCAGAATCCTAAGAAATTTTATCCCCTACAATCATCCTCTTTAGTTTCTTAAACTCTTTTCAACAATGGTCTCTTCCTCCGTTCCGAAATACATCTTACAGTCACGTCCGCTTCTAATGTCACTGCTCCGACTCTTCCCAGCAATCGTACCTATATTCATGAACCATCAAAGTAGGAAGAAAAAACCAAAATATAGGCTTTGCAAGCATTGGCCCATTTTTCTATCTCTGGTACTGCTCATGCAGTTTTCGGTCTATTTCTTAAATGTTAGGTTTCATGAGTTCACCCCAACGCGTCTTCCGTTCTTCTCGTACTCCCCACAATGAAGCGTATACAAATTGGTTGGACAAAGTAGAAAAGAAGAAAGAACAATTCCTTAAAAACCAAGGCTTATATGACTTGATCCATATGTTTTGAACTAGCCCTAAATACAACACCAACATGCTCATTTCAACCCTTTTCTTTTGGGAAGGCTCAACAAACACATTTCATCTCCGATGTGGAATAATAACCCCCACCCTCTTCAACGTGCCTACCACCATTGGTCTTCGACCAACAAGGCATACCTTTGACCCCTCTTTGAAAAAAATCAAACCCAATTTTACTTTTTCCCATGTAAGCTTTAGTAATTATATCGAGGATCAACATGAACACCATAATGAAGTTTCAGATAATGAAGACAGTGTCTTCCTAACTTTTTGGTTATCCCATTTTGTTTTCTCTTCTAGTTCCTTGTAGGTCAAGGTGCGTGAAACACAAGAAAGGGGGATTTGAATTGGGTTTCAAGGTTTAAAAATAATTTCTTCCCAAATCAAAAACACAAGAACAAAAATAAATAACACAATTATTTTTACCCTAGTTCACTGTTAACGAAGTTACTCCAGTTCACCCGCAAAGGTGATTTCGCCTTATCAATAAGGACTTAATCCACTATAACCAAAATGATTACACAAACCACAACAAATACTAGTTGTCTCTTGTTGCAAACCACAAAGATTAACTGTCAATGTCTCTTTGAGAATTCGGACTAAAGCCCTAGTCTCTCAAGGAACTATCAATTTCACTCGTTGAATACAATGATTTTGTGTTTACAAAGTTGCTTCTTGAAAGTGTATTACATAAGGTAGAAATACAATCAAATAACACAAAAGTGTTAAGCAAGTATCAAACAAAAGCTCGCTCCTGCAAGTTAACGAACAAAAGTTCACTTGCTTACAAAACTATACAAAGAAATGAACAGAGTGGTTTTAGCAGCGTTTCAGCATTAGTTTTGTAATATTCACAACATCGTTGTCTCACCCTTGAATTCTTCATTTGAGTCTTCCTTTAATTACTAAAGAAGAGAAGTTCGTTGAAGGGTAATATTGGAATAGGTAATTCTAATTGTATAGTTCCTACAGTTAGTATGGGATTGGTAGACAATATGATACAGTAGTACGAACCTAGAACCACATATCCGAATAGTGGAAGAGTAGATACCACTTACTGTTTCCTCACATGAATCCAAATTTGATCTTTTATCTTCCAATATTCAGAGGCTTCATATAATTGATACTGAAGCATGTTTAGAAGGACTAAAACATTTAGTCACCAAAACTTAAGTCTTCAGAGTCTTTAGAACTAGTTCACTCAAAACCCTGTCTTTAAAACTTCAGCACTTGGTCTTCAAATCCTCAGAGCCTAAGTCTTTAGAGTCTTTAGAACTTGTTCATCTAGAACCTTTTCTTTAGAACTTTAGCATTTAGTCTTCAAAAGCTTTGTCTTCAAAATTTGTTCTTCCAGAACCTTATCTTCAGAATCTTCAGAACTTGGACAACAAAATCTCAGAGCTAGAGGAGGCCCCAAAAGCTTTTTCATGAGAGTCTTGATCAAAAGTTTTATCACTAACGTTCATCAGAATCATTGTAATAGAAGCATTCTTGAACTTGATTGAATCCATAAACACGCTGATTTCTTCCAAAGTCGAAGTGTGTTGAGTTCAGAATCTAATGACGTCACACGCCTTTTCTTTAGGGTTAGAACTTGTTTGCAAAATCTACACAATAGACCGGAACCGTTAGAGTACTAAATTATTCTCTAAGATATCATGTAATGTTATCATCAAAACCTAAGGTCGCATGCTGAACCAAATATTGTACTTACAGTAGGTAACCATGAAGTTTATTCCTTTGGCGACTCAAATCCACGAGGGACGAAACATGTGCCTCTACAAGCTGATTTTAGGGTCCCTTTAGGAATCTCTAGGGCATACTACTTTTGACCTAAAATCTTTCATCGCTCATAAATCGAAACTCTTGATGTCTGGTCCTTTGTAGCTTCTACAACTCTGGCTTATGTTTACTAGGAAATTTAGTA
This sequence comes from Vicia villosa, assembly GCF_029867415.1. Classification (NCBI taxonomy): domain Eukaryota; kingdom Viridiplantae; phylum Streptophyta; class Magnoliopsida; order Fabales; family Fabaceae; genus Vicia; species Vicia villosa. The sequence goes on from NW_026706073.1 coordinate 58,703, forward strand.
AAGAAATACAAGTTTGATTTCACTTAAGGGATTAAACTCGAAAAATCCCAAGACAGATTGTGCAAAAATTATAAGTTTGAACATATTTGATATTGAATTCGAAATGGTAAAGAAACTATGAAAAGAACTTTAATGCAGTAAATGACATAGAAAAGTAAAATAACTTTAACTCATAAATGGAACGCAAGTACATACATTTTCGATCACTATTTTCTCTATAACAATTGGGTACTTTGACTATGTAGAATTTGTGTGATATTTGCGGACCCTGAAAACTATAAACAAATATTGCTTATATACTAGTCCTAATATAACTGTCTACAACGGTCGACTCAGGAGACTTCGCCAAGTTCCCAACGCCATGCAACCTTCGCCGTTGCATGCTTTACATGTATTCTTCGTTAATCGTCTAATATTATCTGTTTTAGCCTTGTTCGACTGTGTTTAGTTAGTAATGTTACGCTGGAAACTCCAAATTTCACTAAGTCCAAAACATACGTTTCCTTGGTCTTTTAGACTAATGATTGTCCAATCAGGGTTAACATCGCCCTTCGACGGGACGAATCACCAAATTCGTTAGATCTTATGGTCAAGACTAACCATTTCGACCGAATACAAATCCTAAGTCAACAATTATTTCCAAGTTTTATTCTTAATCTTCAGATCTAACGCTTGTGTCGAAAATATGAGGTAATAAATTGCCCCTAAAAATGCCATTTCAGACTAATCATACGTCAAAATGGAGAAAAGTGACATTTTTTTGAATTATTTTTGACATTGTTCAAAGAGTTCTGCTGACGTCAATGTCATCATTACACCTTTATGCAGATTGTCACTTCCAATGGAATTTGCTGGAAAAAAATCATAATTACTCCTAGGCAAAACGCACAACAACAACAACGCTTGAACTTCATCATCGATCTTCACATCAATATTTTCAAGATCGAGAATCAGCTTGTTGAACATATCCAACTGCTCAGCCAATATTTTGTCTTCAATCATCTTGAATGAATACAAAGTATGCTTCAGATAGAGTCGATTTACCAGCGATTTGTCATGTACAAACTTTCAAGTTTCACCCATAACCCTGATGTCATCGTCTCCTTCGATACTTGTCGAAGAACCTTATCACCAAGGCTCAACAAGATTGTGTTATGGGATTTCTCTATCATGGTCGTCTTTTCTTTGTTTTGTTAACTGTTAGAACATGAAATGTTCTGATCATATTTTCTAGTTTTGATGATAACATTAGATATGAATTTTGTATAAGACAATGTGGTACTCTAATAGATTGCGTTTTCCATTTCAGGAAAAGTATAAAAGAGTATGCAACATTTCATCCTTCAAATGCTCTGACCCAGATGTTCTGGATGGCCACATCAGATCATGACAAACAGAAGCAAGTTCTGAAGCTCTAAAGGTATCACGCTCTGAAGAACTCCCAAAAGCTGAAGCGTTGAAGTTCTAACAATGCACCAAACGCTGGAAACTCTGATATTTAAAGAAGACTTGCAAAGTCTGAATCCAGTACAAAAGAAAATGATGAAAAGCTAGAAAGTCTAGTTTGTGCGTCTCACAAAAGGAACGTTGGAAGTATGGCTACAAAAGGCAAAGTCAAAAGTAGCAGTTATTGCAAGGCTCGAGGTAGTTGACAAAAGTGTGAAACATTAAATGCATCATTGTACTGTACACGCAAAGTTATAAATGCAGTACTATTCAACGGTCACATTCTCATGCCTATAAAAGGAAGAAGTCAGCAAGGAGAAACGTTAGAAATCCTACGTTCATTCTTTACAATCTCATCATCTGACTCTGATCCTTTCTAACGCAAGAAGCTCAAGAACAAAGAAGAATTTTCTATATTCAAGCTTACATACTTTTGTATACTTAGTGAGATTTAGAACTTAAGCTTAAGAGAAAAATCACTTGGTGATTACAGCTTTATTAGAAGCAAACTTAATCTCTTGTATTTGATTATATCTTTGTAAACCAAAATTCCTTGAGTGATCAAGTTGTGATCTGTAGACTCAAGAAGACTTGAAGGTTGATCTAAGTGGAGAACCATTGTAATCATTTTTTATTAGTGGATTAAATCCTCAGTGGAGGTAAATCACCTGTGAGGATGGACTGGAGGTAGTTTGAGTTCAAACGAACCAGGATAAAAATAATTGTGTTCATCATTTTTTATCTGCCAAAAAGAAACAACCCTTATTCAATCCCCCCCTTTAAGTGCTTTTCACTCCTTCAATTGGTATCAGAGCGCCTTGGTTCTAGGTGCAAGCACTTAACAGTGTTAGACAAAAGATTTAGTAGAAAAACACGCAAATGGCAGCTGCAGTTCCACCTCCTACTGAATAAAACAATGGTAGTAATGGTTTCAATGGATACAACAGACCACCAATCTTTGATGGTAAAAAATTTTGAATATTGGAAAGATAGGCTAGAGAGCTACTTTCTATGTCAAGATGGTGACCTATGGGACTTGGTGTTGGATGGTTACAAACATCCAGAAACTAGTGGAGTCAAGGTCAGTAGACAAGCTATGAGTGATGCTCGAAAGAAAGATCTCAAAAATCATCATAAAGCAAGAACCATATTGTTAAATGATATATCTCATGCTGAGTATGAGAAGATAACTAACAGGGAAACAGCTCATGATATTTTTGAATCTTTGAAAATGACTCATGAAGGGAATGCTCAAGTCAAGGAGACCAAAGCTCTGGCTCTCATCCAGAAGTATGAAGCTTTCAAGATGGAAGATGATGAAAACATTGAAGCAATGTTTTCTAGATTCTAGACTCTGACAGCTAGACTGAGAGTTCTAGAAAAAGGTTATACTAAAGCTAATCATGTCAAGAAGATAATCAGAAGTTTACCCAGAAGACGGGGACCAATGGTTACAACATTCAAGATAGCCAAGAATCTGAATGAAGTATCCTTTGGAGAGCTTATAAGTGCCTTGAGGAGTCATGAAACGCAAATGAATCTCAAAAGAAAGGTAAATCTATTGCTTTAAAGTCTAATAATAAAAACTGTACTAATGCTTTTCAGGCAAAAGAAGAAAGATCTGATGACTCAGAGTCTGAAGAAGAAGATGAGTTATCTCTTATTTCTAGAAGAGTAAGTCAACTCTGGAAAAGCAAGCAGAGAAGATTTAAAAGCTTCAAGAAACCTGAAAAGGGAGAATCTTCTGGACCCAGAAGATCTGGAAAGAAAAGTATAGTCTGTTATGAATGCAAAGAACCAGGACACTTCAAGAATGAATGTCCTAAGCTTCAAAGAGAAAAACCCAAGAAAAGATTTGAGAAGAAGAAAGGTATGATGGCCACTTGGGATGAATCAGATTCCTTTAATCAAGAGTCAGACTCTGAAAATGAGCAAGCAAATACAGCATTCATGGAAACTGTAGATGGTGAAGAAGAATCTGCCTCTGACTCTGACTCTGAAGATGTATTTTCTGAACTATCTAGAGAAGAGCTTGTTTCTAATCTCTCAGAACTTCTGGAAATCAAAAATAAACATAGTATCAAATAAAAAAGTCTCAAAAAGACCTTTGCATCTAAAACTAAGAAACTTGAGATAGAAAACTCTGGACTTAAAGAAAAAGTTTTAAAACTAACAAAAGATGTTGAAAGTCTAAAAACATCTTCTAGTCCAGATGCTTATATTCCAAGCACGAACAATATTCTTAAAGAATATGACTTGAGTTTCAGAAAGTTCCTATCTAGAAGTATAGGTAGAAGCCAGATGGCATCTATGATATATGGAGTTAGTGGAAACAAGAGAATAGGTATAGGATATGAGGGAGATATCCCATATAAACTAGAACCTGTTGACAAGATGGTTATTGAATATAAACCTCTGTATAAACAATTCTAGTATGGTCATTCACATGATATTAAATACACATCACATCCTAAGAATTTCCATGTCACACACACTAGGAAATATCATGCTGTTCATTCTGATACTCCCCATGCTAAATCTCAGTTCAATCAAAACATGAGAAAAACTAACCTTAAAGGACCCAAAAGAATGTGGGTACCTAAGGATAAAATTATCCATGTTGCAGATCTCCTTAACAGCACAAAAGACAAACATGTCATGGTATCTAGACTATGGATGCTCACAACACATGACGGGAAAAAGGTCTATGTTCCAAAGTCTGGAAGTTAAATCTGGAGGAGACGTAAAGTTTGGAGGGAACCAGAAGGGCAAGATAATAGGCTCTGGAACCATTGGTATTGGTAGATCTCTCTCTTTAATTAATGTTCTGCTAGTAGATGGATTAGCTCATAAATTATTGTCCATAAGTCAATTAAGTGACAATGGTTATGACATAATCTTTAATCAAAACTCTTGTAGAGTTGTTAATCAAAAGGATGGATCAATCCTATTTACAGGCAAAAGAAAGAACAACATTTATAAGATTGATCTTTCAGATCTTAAAAACCAGTAGGTTACATACCTTCTTTCTGTTAACGAAGAGCAGTGAGTCTGGCACAAAAGATTAGGTCATGTTAGCATGAGAAAAATTTCTCAGATTAACAAACTCAATCTGGTCAGAGGACTCCCTAATCTGAAATATAAATCAGATGCTCTTTGTTAAGTATGTCAAAAAGGGAAGTTTTCAAAATCTGCTTTTAAGTCTAAAAATGTTGTTTCTTCTTCAAGGCCTTTAGAACTTCTGCATATTAATCTGTTTGGTCCAGTCAAAACAGCATCAATTAGAGGCAAGAAATATGGATTGGTCATTGTAGATGATTACATCAGATGGACATGGGTAAAGTTCCTAAAACACAAGGATGAGTCACATTCTATGTTCTTTGATTTCTACAAACAGATTCAATCTGAAAAGGAATGTAAAATCATAAAAGTCGGAAGTGATCATGGTGGTGAATTTGAGAACAGATTCTTTGAAATTTATTTCAAAGAAAATGGTATTGCCCATGATTTCTCTTGTGCTAGAACTCCACAACAAAATGGAGTTGTAGAACGAAAGAATAGGACTCTCCAAGAAATGGCCAAAACCATGGTCAATGAGACTAATATGGCTAAGCATTTCTGGGCAGAAGCAATTAACACAGCATGTTATATTCAGAATAGAATCCCCATAAGACCTATTCTAAATAAGACTCCTTATGAATTGTGGAAGAACAAAAAACCCAACATTTCATATTTCCATCCTTTTGGATGTATTTGTTATATTCTGAATACTAAGGATCATCTGAACAAGTTTGATTCCAAAGCTCAGAAGTGTTTTCTACTTGGATATTCTGAACGCTCTAAGGGCTATAGAGTATACAATACTGAAACTCTGATAGTTGAGGAATCAATTCATGTCAGATTTGATGATAATCTTGGCATTGAAAAACCAAAGCAGAATGAGAATTTTGTAGATATAGACAACTCTGCTGGACCAGTAGGGCTTTCACGCTCACCGCACCAATTTATTGTAAAAAAACAATGCCGGAATCACAAAGTATAATATGTTTATTTTGGCAAGAAACCCACAAGGGTAAGAAAAAGTATGAGAGTACTAAGAACACTAAGGAATTGGTTATAACTGCTATTCTTTATTTTCTCTTTCAATCAAGATTACAAGTGTTACAAGAATAACAAATAACCCTTTCACCCTAAATTAGGATTTGAAGTATGCAATGATGAGAGACTAGTATGCTATTTCTAATAAACCTAACATACTAAACTAATGGGCTTTTTCACAAATATCCATTCACTACAACAAATTTGTCTTTTAGCAGCGCATCTACGAAAGCGCTTTTGGGAAAAGCGCTGCTATAGGTTGCGCTAAAAACAAACCTAAAAAAACAACGGAAAAAAGCGCTGGTAAAGGGGGGGGGTACGAGAGCGCTTTTTGAAAGCGCTGGGAAAGGGGGGTACGAGAGCGATTTGTTAAAAGCCATGGTAAAGGGGGGATACGAGAGCGCTTTTTAAAAGCGCTGGTAAAGGGGGGGTTACGAGAGTGCTTTGTTAAAAGCGCTGGTAAAGGGGGGGGGGGGTACGAGAGCGCTTTTTGAAAGCGCTAGTATAGCTAATTTTATAATTAAATTTTATTTCTCATTTGAATCTCATTACAAGTACTCTCTCTCTCATTTTATTTCTCAAATCAACTCTCTCTCCTCTCTTAATCTCTGACCAAACCTCTTATGAACAAACGACAGTGCTCACGGCGCCGCCGCCGTGTAGGTTCCAGAATTAGGATTTTTTACACCAATGCGTTCGTCTGGTCCTTCTCAACACGAATCCGAAGGTAGTTTCTGTAAAACAACCACTGAAAAGCGCATATCTACAAAAAAATATTCGAAAACCTAAGCTCAAAAGGTGATCCACTATTTTGTGATTAACTGATTATTTACTACGTTTGTTCATGTTTTACAGAGATTGAAGCAGATTTGAGAAAGGGGCTAAAAACCCTAGATTCAAAACTGATGCAATATGGTGATGTCAAGACAAGAAAATGGAGAAAGTAAGAGAGAAAGAAAGAGAGATTGGAGAACGGCCTCAGTTCGTTTTACCCTCGGGTGAGATCTTTCCGATCTGGTTCTTTGCTCTTCGTCTCCTTTTGCTCTCTCCGTCTTTCGTCCTTGTCTTTGAATGTCTATGAGGTTATCCGTTTTTTATTCTGAAGGATTTTCGTAAAAGGGAAAATGATGATTTTTTTATTAGGGTTTGCTTGCCGCTGCTGTGTTTTTTCGTGAACAATGGTTCTCTCCTTGATAATTGTGCTAATGATTAGTTAAATACTGATGTAAGATAGGGTTTTCTTGTATTGGACTGAGATTGCCTTTCTGAAAACAGGCCTAACTTGACTCTTCTTATAACTCGTATTGGGCTTTTTGTTTATTGGTTTTGTTTGCTCTTTATGGATAATCTTTACAGCAGTGAAAATGTTGTTTATTTTGGCTGAAATGAATTACTTTTGTCCCTTTTTACCACTGAGTTACTGTGATATTCTTCTGAATTTTTGTAGTAACTCTTTTTTTTGTGAATTGCAATTTTACCCTTTCACTGTGAACCAAATGAACTTTGTGATTTGTAGTGAAAGAAATAATTTGGCATGTGATTTTTGTATGAATTTTGTAAATAGAAATTATATGAGGCCCATTCCCTTAGGCTTGAATTCAATGAAGCACAATTACTTAAACTGATTCCTTTTTGAAAATCCTAATGATGAGTTGTGAAAAGTCTCTTGAGAACCTCTTGTTTTTATTCAAATGCTTGCTAATTGTTTGCTATTAGATGTAACTTCGGCCAAATAGTTGCAATGGAGAATCAATTGAAACTAAACAACTGAGGTCAACCACCAGATATGCATCGGTCACTGCTTCTATTTTGTAAGTCCGAAAACACAACATTTTATGATTATATTAGTGTTTCTTAATACTGATGATTTCGAAAACACAACATTTTATGATTATATTAGTGTCACATGATATTACGAATTTTATCATGCCATTTTCCAGAATGTCTGTAATTCCATCTTCTCTCATTGTATTGAAGTTGTTGTGGAATTCTGCTGCAGATTGTTGTTATGTTTTCTGTTGTAAGGTTGTTGCTGAATTTTTGTGATGAATTGTTCATAATTCAGGTTTGAACACAAGAACCTCATTGCCAAGATCATGGATGCTTGCCCTCTATCTCTAAGAGACTCGGCTAGAGCTGGAAAGGACTATGAATTGCAGCAGCAACATCATTTTTTTGAATCTGCAGGGCTGGCCAGAGCTTCTACTTCCTCTCTACATCAGTGCCTCTATTGTAGTGATTAGTGTTGTAGTCTTTGTTGTTGTAGTTGCTTGTTATTTATAGGATTTAGAAATAGGTGGATAGCTGAATCTATAGGTGGAGAGATGAACCAATGTGGTATTATCTAAAATAAAGGATGGATACTTATTTGGTTGTAATTTAGGGAGTAAGAAGATTGAGTATTATGTAGTTTTTCTTTTACAAAGAACCGAAGATTGATATTTATTATTTGTCCAAGTTTGGGGTATTGGTTTTAGAACATTCATGTATTTTATTGATATATTTATTATTTGCATTCTCAAGTAAAGAAAAATAATGAAAGTTTGAGTATTCTTTTTTTACATATTTATAATATATAGCGGAGGTCAAAAACCCCCACAAATTGGCTAAAAAATCCCCGCAAATCAGCCGCATTTTTTGTAGTGAAAGTAGGCCTAAGAAAGCGCTTTTCTGGAAAAAGTGCTGCTATAAGGGGGTGCTACGAGAGCTCTTTTCTGGAAAAAACGCTGCTATAGAGGAGGCTACGAGAGCGCTTTTGGCGTACCCAAAAGCGCTGTCTGTACCTACGGCAGCGCTGGCTATGGCAGCGCTTTTAAGCGCTCTAATAGCCCAAAAAAAGCGCTATAAAAGCTACTGTTTGGCATAGTGATTACAAGCCAATTTAGGGTACAAGTTAACTTAAATAATTGGACATAACAAACAGGCCCAATTCGAAATACTAACAACCATAGCATTTTGACCCCCACATACTAGAAGACACTTCGACTACAGTATGTAGGTCTTCCACACCAACATGTGAAGAACCTTCAACTGCATGCTAACCTCTGTCGAACCCGAAGCTACTCTTCGACCCTTATTTGGTTAGGGAGTCTGCACGGATTTGACAAATTTAAATACTGTTATTTCCATTAGTGTCACGGCCACAACACGAACGATTGCATCCAACTAAAGGAATGAAGACATGCTCCCTTACAAAACCAGACCTAGAGAACAATTTACGAAGATCCAACTCTTGAACTTTATAACGGAAGTTCGTAAAGAAAATTGACGCCAACTAATTAACATAGTTTGGCCGAACAAAGCTCGACAACCTATTACGAGCATCCATGCAAGACGTTTATTAAACCAGCCGAAATTTTGCGTGACGGCAACCCAAACTTCTAGCCAACCAAAGAAGCCTCTAGTCAACCATAGAAACAACCAATGCAAAATATCTCCTAGCAAAGATAAGTTTAAATGTATAATTTTTTTAATGATTTAAGTTTAAAATTGTTTAATGGAAATGAAATATTTGAATGAAATAAAAGGATATTAAATTATAACGTGTTGATCACAATTCCTTATAGAATGTGGGATTAAGTGGAGCTGCTTTATTTATATTTAAATTAACAAGGTAACAAAGAGGATTGTTATATTTTACAAAGAAGAGAATACAAACAAATGATAAACATGTAATATATCCTAAAATACAATTTAGCAAAGTATCACATTTTCTTTCTGGCAAAGAGAACCTGCTTGAATATATATCATGTTATCTATTGAAAATATTTAACACAATAGAATCCAGTTTGTGCACCTTAAAAAATATTTCTACCATTTATTTTAGGAGAGTAGAATTTATGCACCTTAAAATCTGCATAATATTTAGAAGTCAACTAGATTAGCACAATCCAGCTAATAACATTGCATATAATCAGAATTTTATATCAAAACATCATATAGGAATGGATGTCCACAATGTACTGTTGTAACCAATCAGGAACATGTCCTCAACACCCTAAAAAATAATGCAAAATACATATTTTCTTCATGTATAAATATGTAATACATTTCATAAAATAAGTACAGATAAAAAATATCTTTGAGAGTTCTACTAATTAATATAAACATGGCTGATATTAAACTTAGAATGTGTTTATTGATATGTCTTATGAGCATAATCTCAGCATCAAGTGTAATTCCTTCAGCAATTACTCATGTGACTTCTTTCATACCTGATCTTTCAAGTCAGATGAGCACAACTTTTTATGTTAACAAGTGTCCTGGTGCTCTGCTAATCATTAAGGAAGAAATAACCAGAGCGGTGTTGAATGATCGTCGATTGGGTGCATCCTTGCTCCGTCTTCATTTTCATGACTGCTTTGTTCAGGTAATTCTTCATATTTTTTTTTAATTTTGTGAAAACAGTTCTGATGTTGCTGCTTAATTTTTGAAGGGGTGTGATGCATCAATATTGTTAAAGGACACACCAAATTTCAAGGGAGAGCAAAATGCCCGTCCCAATGCCAATTCTCTAAGGGGTTACGAAATCATAGACAAAGTAAAGGCTATATTGGAGACACGGTGCCCTAATGTTGTTTCATGTGCAGATATCTTAGCTGTTGCAGCAAGAGATTCGGTTGTGGCTGTAAGTATTTTTTGGAAAGTTTATGCATATATTTGTTGTTATTAACTGTATATTGATGGATGAAAAATATATATGTATTTAGCTTGGTGGACCTATTTGGCCGGTTCGTGTGGGAAGAAAAGATTCAACAACTGCGAATTTGAATGCTGCAAATTCAGATTTACCTTCTCCATTTCTTGATATTAAGGGTCTTATTGATGCTTTCAAGAAAAAGGGTTTCTCACCTGAGGAAATGGTTGCTTTATCAGGTTCTCACACAATAGGCCAAGCAAAATGCGCACTCATTCGACCAAGGATTTACAGCGAAAGCAATGTTCAATCTCAATACAGAAGTTCATTGCAAAAAACATGTCCCAAAAGTGGTGGTGACAACAACTTATCTCCTTTAGATGCCACAACTCCAAACTTTTTTGACAATGCTTATTACCAAAATCTATTGAACCAAAAGGGTCTTCTGCATTCTGATCAACAACTTTATAAGGGTGGTTTTGGTCCCCTTGATTACAAAGTGTCGGCTTACGCCAGTAATCCATTACTCTTCAGATTAGATTTCGCTAACGCGATGGTTAAGATGGGAAATCTCAGTCCTTTAACAGGAAATCAGGGCCAGATCAGAAAATATTGCAGCATAGTGAATAAAGTTTATTGAGTTTGGCTCTCTATTACTATCAAAATCCTTGTTGACAACAGTTTTTTGTTTCCAAGTTTTCATTCAGTACCAATTCTTTTATCAAAATTTCAAAAGAAGCTCAACTTGAGGATTCTCTAAGATGTCAATCATCTTAGTAATTCTCTTGTCTATGCATGCTTTCGAGTTCTTATTCTTAAGTAATATGTTTTGGCCATGCTTTCGAGTTCTCTTGTATGTTTTGGGTATTTTTTGCTTGATGAATCTTCCTTGTATTGTTATTTTTGTTGACCCTTTGGGCACTTATGAGTTATGGCATTTTATATTTCAGTTCAATTCTTAATTTTCTTCTAGTTTTTTAAAGGCAGAACTGCAGAAGATAGTTTAGAAACAAGTAGAGTATAGCATATTAGTATCACTTAACTAGATCCATGATCACATTTAGATAATAATGAAGTTATCCCAACAAAAGGTTAATAAGGACATACTACAGCCAACTACTAAATACAAAGGTAATTATCATTATCATAGCTACAAGGAGCAGAAAATAATTAGTGATACTCCATCCTGTATATATTTATCTTCCTTAGTGACTACTGATCTGATGTGAACGTGAAGTAACTGATATCAAACTTGATTGTCGTGGTGAGATAGTGAGTTAGTTTCAGTATCTAGCTCGGGTGATGTTCTATCTAGCGTCATAGGGTCGTATTTGCAAATACTTTGACGTTCAAATCAAGTCACCGACAGTGTGAACCAGAAAGGAATGTTTTAAATTTTAAAGAGTGTGTACTTTGATTTTAGAGTATTATTTGTTATGTTATATGAAGGTCCTTATTCAATCACTCACCATAATAAAGTGTTCGCGTATGGCATGACTGATGGAACTATACTCATGTTGTTAATATCACTACTATAAATAATACATTTTATGATAACGATTTCGCCTCACGTAACGAAAAAACGGTTGTATAATTTTTGGACGTGCCATGTTTTTTTCTTAAAAATATTTATAATCTATTATGTTGGTTTTCGTTAAAAATTGAGAGGATAAATTAATTTAGGGTACATGCTTTGAACTCCACCAACTTCGGGATCATACTTACCCTTGAAAGTAGGAGGATTTTTCCTCTGAAAAGTCGCCAAACTACGAGATCCAACATTCTCATCAACGTGCGGTTGATGCTGTAGAGCTTCAGCCGTAGCTTCCAGTGCATCAGCAATAGCATCATCATTTCTTCCAGTCATCTCAAACTTCTCACAACAGCGCAAACAACAGTTAATCTAATTTGACAATACTCGATCGTCAAATAACACACTGACTCGATAACTTAGTCAGACAAATCGATATGCTCTGATACCACTAATGTAACACCCCAATTTACCCCATCGAATAATAAATAAAATCAGAGTATAATACTATTGATAGTAAATATGGGCTGTCACATTTTCATCGCAAACATCAAAATCAATCGTAACTAAAATTGATACATAATACTATTAACTCGGATGAACCGAACATGACATAATTAATCTTCAAAAACAACTTTCAATTAAGAAGCGGAATTTAACATAGTTCAATCTTAAAAACGTCATAACATCTTAATCCAACATAATCAGCATCAAGCTTGTAACAAAATATTTCAACAAACAATTTAAAATCCAACAGCAAAATAAATAGAAAAACGTTTGGCGTTCATCCCCCAAGTGTTACGTATCAGAGCGACGACACCAACTCAACTACTGAAGGTATTTAGCCTTCAGTCCTGACTACCTACACGTTACCAACATAGGGGTAACATTCAAACAGAAGGGGTGAGATATTGTACAATATAAAGGAATGCATGATAAATAATATAAGAGATATAGATCATACATAATTTCACTACTTCATACAACATTAACATTGTTTATTCACCCCACAATACATCATTCATTAAAATCCATTCACCATTTATACCGTTATCATGAAAATGCAATGCAATTGACACTGTGCAAATGCATGTGGTACCAACAGGGCATAAGCCCCCTTCGCAAATTGCCAATTATTAGAGGCATCAATAAGGCATAAGCCTTCTTCGCAGTTTTGTCAATCCAGGCCAACATGGTTTCCAATCCAGACCATCGTAAAGATGCAATGTATGCGACTCGATAATGCGACATCATAAAATGCAACAAAAAAAACACATCAACGAGGCATAACCTCCTTCTCAGTCGCCAATAATTAGTGGCAGCAACAAAAACATCATCATCATAATAATATTCTACAATCTATGCTCTCATTGTTTTGGTAACAACATCACACAACAACGTTCATACTTCGTATCGTCACAAAATACCGGAAAATATGAATTCAAAAATATTTTCTAAAGGTTCTCAAATTAATTTTGTTGGATGGGAAATAATTTTAGCTTTTCGGGAGTTCAAACGGCGTGTCAAACGGACACCCGAATCAAAAGTTATGGCTTTTTGAAATTTTTTAAAAAAACATTTTTTAACTCAGTGGAACCTGATTCCTCTATTTGGGAAATCAGTTCCTCTAACTCTTTGTTTCTGGGAACCCGGTTCCTTTATTAGGGGAACCGGTTCCCCTGTTCAAAATTGAGTTTTTGCGCTTCTGTTATATTGGAAACTCGGTTCCCCTATTTGGGAACCCAGTTCCCCTTGTAGCAGAACCAAAAATCTACTATTTTCCTGTTCCAAACTTTTGCCCCTGAAAACACCAAAAAGTCCATCTTTTTCATACCAGAAAATCATTATAAAGCACAATTTTTCAAGTCTAACATCGGCATCATGTAATTGTTCATATCCAAACATCAATCCCGTCAATTGCATAGAAATTACACACCATTCACAACATCGTAAACACATCAAATTTTAACTTCTCATAAAAGCATGGATATAAAATTATGAAGCCTAATCTCTACCATACCCATCATCATACAAACCCTTAGAGAGTAAGAACCCCACCCTTACCTTGGATTGAAGGTTGCTCTAAGCTTCCAATGGGATTGCCCTAGTTCTCTGCACTTCTCTCTTTCTACGTTCTCCCAAATTTTCAAAATTCTAATCCTTTTTCTAATTCTCCTTATTTTATTCTTTTCACTAATTTCCCACTTCTACTAATGGGCTTAACCTCACACCTTCACTATTACTACTATTAACACCAAAATAGACCCAAATGTTCATATTTCTTTATATTACTATTATTAATTAATTAATTAACTTCTAACAAAATAACATAATCCTAAATAACTCTTAATTTAATCAAATAATTCACACACGCCATAAAATAATTAATTAAATAACCGGGCGTTACAAAAGGCGTGGGGGTTTTCATCCCGCAATGAAGCTAGAATGTATTAGTTGAACTCTCCCAAAAATAAAGGGTAGATATGAGCATGATGGCACTATACCTTAGACCAGTTCTTGACAGCTGAATTAGGTCGAAGATGCTTTGATCTTGCCAAAATTTTCCTTTCTTCTTTTCCTCTCTATTCAACCAATTGAAACATGCTTCATTATTGGTAGAAGGAGGAGAACGTAATACACGATGGGTTTGGTCCATAAACCTTGATTCAGAGCTTTTTTTCTTAAATGCACGGGGTTTACAATAGGCTAAACAAGGAAATAAATTGTTCAAATTAACTAACTTTACAGATGATTTGGATAAAGGATCTAACAATACATGAATTCTACCTGCAATATATAGTGAAGGGAATTACTATCTAGGAAGTCTAATTGATGGTGTTTTACTTCTTTATTAGTGGTTTTAGAATGCAATTGTGATTTCCAATATATATGGGGCTCTGAATATCAGCAGTAGAAGGGATTTGGGGTTGCTTCGTTATACTAGAAGAATAAGCCATTTTTTTAGAGCTTGAATAAAAGAAAATGTGAGAATGGAGGTTAGTAAAGTGCACAAATAGAAGTAAGAATAGGATATGAAGTTATATATTTTTGGAATGAGACTCTTTGGTTATCCCTATGATATCAAAACACTTACGTTTTGATTTTTGATTTGAAGTAGTACTAATTAATAATTTTTCTTTTATTTAATATAGAAAATGTTCATGGCCGACGATGACCTTTGAAACTAGAGCAATGATGGAAGGTACACATACATTATTGACATGGCGTCTAGGTAGTAGTAGTCATGATGACGCTGCCATATGCAGAATAGTTTAAATAGTGTTTTAAAAAACTACATATTTCTGCCATATTGCAAATATGATCGAAAATGACATTTTTTGAGGCATCTGTTAGCCTTAGATTTTCGACTTAACCTTTTCTACATGAACTAGTGTGATACCCGTGCATCCGCACGGGCACCTGTCGTTTTTGCGCATTTGGATTGAAGAAAATAAAAGATATTAGTAAAGGACTAAATTTGAATTAAAATGGGAAAAGTAATAAAAAATATTAATATTAAAAAAATTAAATATTAAAAAAAAAACTTCGTATTTCCGTTAATATTCAATATTTTGTCAATAACTCCGTATTCCTGTTAATATTTATTATTTTGATCAGTAACTGTTAGAACAAGATTTGTTCTGATCAATATTCTTGTTTTGATGATAATAATGTATATGAATTTTGTATAAGACAATGTGGTACTCTAATCCAATGCATTTTCCGTTTCAGGAAATATATAAGGAGTATGCACAATTCAGCGCTAAGAAGCACTGACTCAGAAGGTTCAGGATTGCAACATCAGAACATGCTCTCGCAAGACATCAGAAGATGGTCAAGTAGAATCAGAACATGGTCTATGAAGCATCAGAAGAACTTGAGATCAGAAGCAAAAGCACTGAAGTTCTTATGGTATCACGCTAAAGCACTTCAAAGTCAGAAGACAAGAAGATGCTCTGTACCATGTTGTAACTCTGATTCTGATTATTCAAACATTGCATTCACAAAATCTGAGATCAGAAGTTAGTACTAGATGACAGGCTACGAAGTCTAATCTCTGACTGACAAAAGAAACGTTAGAAGGTACAAAAGGCAAAGTCAGTAAAAGCAGAGAAAAGCATGGCTCGAGGTAGTTGACAAAACAGTGAAAACATTAAATGCAAAGTTGTCCAGTCATGCAACGCATTAAATGCAGTTCAAAGGTCATCTTCTCAAAATGCCTATAAATATGAAGTTCTGATCAGAAGCAATAAAGAACAACTCTTGCAAGAATACTAAAACGTTGCTGAAATCAAAACATACGAACTTCATCTTCAAGCTCACATTCTTTATAATATTTAGTGAGTGATAAGCTTAGAACTTAAGAGACATATCACAGTTGTGATTATAGCTTTTTAAGAAGCATTTGAATACTCTTGTAAACATTTATTTTACATTGATTTGTAAAAGGTTCCTAGAGTGATCAGTGAGATCAGTAGACTATAGAAGACTTAGAAGTTTCTAAGTGTTGATTTCCTAGAGTGATCAAGGTGTGATCAGTATACTCTAGAAGACTTAGAGTGTTTCTAAGTGGATAACCATTGTAATCAAGATTGATTAGTGGATTAAATCCTTAGTTGAGGTAAATCACTCTAAGGGGGTGGACTGGAGTAGTTTCGTTAACAACGAACCAGGATAAAAATATTGTGTTCATTGTTTTTATCTTAAGAGTTTTTAAAGTCACACTTATTCAACCCCCCCCCCCCCCCCCCCCCTTTCTAAGTGTTTTTCTATCCTTCAATTGGCATCAGAGCACCGGTTCTAGGTGCAAGCACTTAACCGTGTTAGAAAAAGATTCAGGGTAAGAAAAACACAAAGTCAATATGGTTGATGTTATTACACCCACTTCTACATCTACTTCAAATGATCAACACATCAATGGAAATGGAAATGGATACTCTAGACCACCAGTATTTGATGGTGAAAACTTTGAATACTGGAAAGATAGATTTGAAAGTTACTTTCTTGGTATAGATGGTGATTTATGGGAATTGCTTGTGGATGGTTACAAACATCCAGTAAATGCTAGTGGAGCAAAGATGTCAAGACAAGAAATGAGTGATGATCAAAAGAAACAATTTAAAAATCATCATAAGTCAAGGACTATTCTGCTGAATGCTATTTCTCATTCTGAATATGAGAATATATCAAACAGGGAAACTGCCCATGACATCTTTGAATCATTAAAGATGACTCACGAAGGAAATGCCCAAATTAAAGAGACAAAAGCTCTTGCATTAATCCAGAAGTTTGAAGCCTTCAAGATGGAGGATGATGAAAACATTGAAACAATGTTCTCAAGATTTCAAACTCTAACTGCTGGATTAAGAGTGCTCGACAAGGGATATACAAAGGCTGATCATGTCAAGAAGATCATCAGAAGCTTGCCCAGAAGATGGGGCCCAATGGTGACTGCATTCAAGATTGCAAAGAATCTGAATGAAGTATCTTTGGAAGAGCTGATCAGTGCTTTGAGGAGTCATGAAATAGAGCTGGATGCTAATGAAGTTCAAAAGAAAGGTAAGTCTGTTGCTTTAAAATCTTTGAATAAAAAATGCACTAACGCTTTTCAGGCGGAAGAAGAAGATTCTAAAGAATCATACTCAGAAGAAGAAGAAGATGAACTGTCCATGATCTCCAGAAGGGTAGACCAACTCTGGAAGAGTAAGCAAAGGAAGTTCAAGAACTTCAGAAGTTCTAAAAAGCCTGAAAGAGGAGAATCTTCTGGAATCAGAAGATCTGACAAAAAGAAGGTCACATGCTTTGAGTGCAAGGAGCCAGGACATTACAAGAGTGAGTGTCCAAAGCTTCAGAGGGAGAAACCCAAGAAGAAGTTCCAGAAGAAGAAAGGTCTTATGGCAACTTGGGATGATTCAAATTCATCAGAATCAAAATCAGACTCTGAAGACGAGCAAGCCAACATAACGCTGATGGCTACTGTGGATGCTGAATCAGAATCTACATCAAAATCAGACTCTGACTCTGAAGAGGTATTTTCTGAACTATCTAGAGATAAGCTAACTTCCAGTTTAGCTGAAATTCTTGAAATCAAGGCTAAGATTTGTATCAAATATAAAAAGCTGAGAAAGCTCTTTGTATCTGAAAATAAGAAGCTTGAATTAGAAAATTCTAAACTCAAAGAAAAAGTTTTAAAACTATCTAAAGATGTTGAGTCATCTTCTGGTTCAAAAAAATCTATTCCAAGCTTGAACAATATTCTTAAAGAATATGACTTGAGTTTCAGGAAGTTCTTATATAGAGGTATTGGTAGGCTCTATGATATATGCTATTAGTGGAAATAAGAGAGTTGGCATAGGTTATGAGGGTGAAACCCCATACATACTTGAACTTGTAGATGATATGAAAATCACATACAAGCCTTTGTATGATCAGTTCAAGTATGGCCACTCCCATGATATTAGGCTCACCTCACATGCTAAAAGCTTTCACATTACACACACTAAGAAGCATGAGACACAAAATAGAAAATATCATGTTGCTCAACCAAAGGAATATCATGTTGTACCTCTTGTTAATTATCATGCTAAACCCAATTTCAATCAGAACTTGAGGAAAACTAACAAGAAAGGACCCAAGAAAATGTGGGTACCTAAGGAGAAGATCATTTCTGTTGTAGATATCCTTGGCAGCAAAGAAGACAAAGCAAAACATGTCATGGTACCTGGACTCTGGGTGCTCGCGGCACATGACGGGAAAAAGGTCTATATTCCAAGACCTAGTGCTTAAGTCAGCTGGTGAAGTCAAGTTTGAAGGAGATCAGAAGGGCAAGATTATTGGCTCAGGAACCATAAGTATTGGTAACTCTCCTTCCATAACTAACGTACTTCTTGTAGATGGATAAGCTCATAACTTATTGTCCATAAGTCAATTAAGTGACAATGGTTATGACATAATCTTCAATCAAAAGTCTTGCAAAGCTGTAAGTCAGAAGGATGGCTCAATCCTATTTACAGACAAGAGAAAGAACAACTTTTACAAGATTGATCTTCAAGATCTTAAGAATCAAAAGGTAACTTGTCTTATGTCTGTTAGTGAAGAGCAATGGGTCTGGCACAGAAGATTAGGCCATGCTAGTTTGTGAAAGATTTCTCAGATTAACAAACTAAATCTGGTCAGAGGACTCCCTAATCTGAAATATAAATTAGATGCTCTTTGCGAAGCATGTCATAAAGGGAAGTTTTCCAAACCTGCATTCTAGTCTAAGAATGTTGTTTCTTTCTCTAGGCCGCTAGAACTTCTACACATTGATCTGTTTGGCCCAGTCAAAACAGCATCTGTCAGAGGGAAGAAATATGGATTAGTCATCGTGGATGATTATAGCAGATGGACATCGGTAAAGTTCTTGAAACACAAGGATGAGTCTCATACAGTATTCTTTGACTTCTGCACTCAGATCCAATCTGAGAAAAAGTGTAAAATCATAAAGGTCAGAAGTGATCATGGCGGCGAATTTGAGAACAGATTCTCTGAGATTTATTTCAAAGAAAATGGTATTGCCCATGATTTATCTTGCCCTAGAACTCCACAGCAAAATGGAGTTGTAGAGGGAAAGAATAGGACTCTACAAGAAATGGCGAGAACCATGATCAACGAGACCAATATGGCTAAGCATTTCTGGGCAGAAGCAATAAATACTGCATGTTATATTCAGAATAGAATCTCCATAAGACCTATTCTTAATAAGACTCCTTATGAATTGTGGAAGAACAGAAAGCCCAACATTTCTTATTTTCATCCTTTTAGATGTATATGTTATATTCTGAACACTAAGGATCATCTGAGTAAGTTTGATTCTAAGGCACGGAAGTGTTTCCTTCTTGGATATTTTGAACGCTCAAAAGGCTACAGAGTATACAATACTAAAACATTGATTGTTGAAGAATCAATCAATATCAGATTTGATGATAAGCTTGGTCTTGAAAAGCCAAAGCAGTTTGAGAATTTTGCAGATATTGAAGTCTCTAACTCAGAAGCTGAAGATCCCAGAAGCAAAGTGTCAGAAGATCAAGTTGCTGCTTCATTAGAAAATCTCAGAATTTCTGAAGAGCCAACTATCAGAAGATCTTCTAGACTCAACTCTGCTCACTCAGAAGATGTTATCCTTGGGAAGAAAGAAGATCCTTTCAGAACCAGATCATTCCTTAAGAACAATGCAGAATGTCAATTTGGTCTAGTATCTCTTATCGAGCCAACTTCTGTTGATTAAGCTCTAGAGGATGCTGACTGGATAATTGCCATGCAAGAAGAACTCAATCAGTTTACAAGGAATGACGTGTGGGATCTTGTTCCTAGACCAAAAGGATTCAACATCATTAGAACCAAGTGGGTCTTCAGAAACAAGCTAAGCGAAAAAGGAGAAGTTGTAAGAAACAAAGCCAGACTGGTTGCTCAGGGCTATAGTCAGCAAGAAGGCATAGACTATACAGAAACCTTTGCACCAGTGGCCAGGTTAGAATCTATTCGTTTGTTGATTTCTTTTGCCACTCAACATAACATCACTCTATATCAGATGGATGTTAAGAGTGCCTTCTTAAATGGTTATATAGATGAGGAAGTATATGTCCACCAACCTACTGGTTTTGAAGAATCTAAGTCTCCAGAACATGTTTTTAAACTAAAGAAGTCATTATACGGATTGAAGCAAGCTCCTAGAGCTTGGTATGAAAGATTAAGTTCTTTCCTTCTGGATAATGGTTTCACTAGAGGACAAGTGGATACTACTCTCTTTTGTAAAACCTTTAAAAAGGATATTTTATCTTGCTAAATTTATGTTGATGATATTATCTTTGGAACCTCTAATGCTACACTTGGAAAGGAGTTTGCTAAGTCTATGCAGGCTGAGTTTGAAATGAGCATGATGGGAGAACTCAAGTACTTCCTTGGGATCCAGATGAATCAAACTTCTGATGGAACGTATGTTCATCAAACCAAGTATGTGAAAGAACTTCTAAAGAAGTTTAATATTTCAGAAAGCAAAGAAGCAAAAACTCCTATGCATCCAACGTGTGTTCTAGGTAAGGATGAGGTAAGTAAAAAGGTATATCAGAAGCTCTACAGAGGTATGATTGGATCTCTTCTATATCTTACTCCTTCTAGACCTGATATTTTATTCAGTGTTTGTCTGTGTGCAAGATTCCAATCAGATCCTAGAGAATCTCACTTAACAGCTGTTAAGAGAATTCTGAGGTATCTGAAAGGTACTACTAATGTTGGTTTAGTCTAAAGAAGATCTGAAGAATACAACTTAGTAGGATTCTGTGATGCTGATTACGCTGGAGATAGAGTTGAAAGGAAAAGTACTTCTACAAGTTGTCAATTTCTTGGAAGTCACCTGATCTCTTGGTACAGCAAGAAGCAAGCTACCATTGCCCTCTCTACAACAGAAGCAGAATATGTTGCTGCCACTGGATGTAGTACACAGATGTTCTGGATGAAGAGTCACCTAGAAGATTATCAGATATATGAGAGTAACATTCCTATCTTCTGTTATAATACTTCTGCTATATGTTTATCTAAGAATCCAATCTTACATTCCAAAGCTAAACATATTGAGATTAAACATCATTTCATTAGGGACTATGTTCAGAAGGGTGTTCTATCTTTAAACTTTACTGGTACAGACCATCAATGGGCTGATATCTTCACAAAACCCCTTGCCAAAGATAGGTTTAAGTTCATTCTGAAGAATATCAGTATGGATTTATGCCACGAATGAAAGGATGAGAAGTTCTAATATATGGACTAGATTTGAAATGATAAGTTTTCTTTTCATAAGAAATTCTGATTATTAGTCAGTTAGATATTCTGATTCTGTTTTTACTAACGTTTCATATGTCTAAGTTGATTCAGAATCTCTTTTAAAGCAAAACAGCTGTCACTAGCTATTCCAGAAGATGAACACGTGTTCACTCTAAAAGGACAAGCATGCGTGCAGTTGATGAGACGCCGCCCTAGGTAACTGTGCAAATCATTTCAAATATCACGTTTTTCCCTAAAGTCACTCAACATTAAATGCATTGATTCTCTGCATTTCATAACTCTTCATTCTCAGAATTTATTTGCATTTTGTTTTCAAATCTGTGTCTATTTAAACCGCCCTCTCATATCATTCTCTCTTTTACGCATTCATTCTCTTCTTTGTGTATGCATTTCTGCAATCTTTTTTCCTTATTCTCTTACCCTAAAAGAAAAACCAAGAATCTCAGTAAAGTGTCAATGGCTGCTTCTTCATCACAAATTGCTGGTTCTTCGTCTCAATAACATCAACAAGAACAAGAACTCATTCCTCAGATAACTTGCTCGATTCCTCGAGACCAGTTGGAAGTTATTTGTGAACTCATGGTGGATGTTGATAATCTGGAAGAACATCAAATCCATATCAAAGATAACATGGTTTTTCAAAGATGGCAATCTTTGTTTCTTGAATTCTGTGGACCAGTTTATCCAGACCTAGTGAAGGAGTTATGGGTTCATGCTTTCGTCATCCCTAAGGCTATTGTTTCATTTGTTCATGGAAGGTTCTTCTCCATCACTGAAAACACATTGAGAATGTTGTTTGATTTGATGAATGCTGAAGGTGAGACTGAAGCAACCTTAAGAACTGATTGGGATAAAGTCTATGCTGAGATCTTTACTGATGGAAATAAATCAACTAGAGTTAAAGATCTTAAGGACATATACAAAGTATGGACAAAGATTCTGCTAGGTTGTTTCTACCACAGGAAATCAACCAGTTCTTCTGATTTCATCAACAGCAATCAACAATACATCTTGTACTGCCTAGGTACAAATAAGAAGGTTGATGTTACCTACATCATTTTTAATCACTTATGGAATGCTGTAAAGGACTCTCAAGATGAGAGAAAATCAAAGAAGAAAGGAAGTGTTATTCCTTTTGGAAGGATCATTACCAATCTTCTGGTTCAAACCAAGATGGTTGAAGAATTGGAAAATGCTGGAGTAGTCAAAGATCTTTATACAATCAATGGGAGTGTCTTGAATGCTACTTCTTTGAAGAAAATGGGTCTTATTCAAGCTATTGGTACTGCTCCTAAGCCAGATCCAAATGTTAGAAACAGAAGAGGTCCAGTTTTTGCTAAGTTTGAGTTGTTCTTTCTTAATGAACAGCCAGATATTAAGGTACATTACCTTAATATTCTCAAACAGGATGGTTCTGTGGATAATAAGATGAGGACAAGCAGGCAAAAGCTTCCATCTACCAAGGATGGTATTGTAGAAGATTTACCAGAAGCTGCTTCTCAAAAAGAAAGAAGGACAAAGCGGAAGCAAGATGTTCCTTCTATTAGTAAGGAGAAGAGTACTGAAGAGAAAGTAGCCGAAGAGAAAACAGAAGCTGTTGGTGAAAAAGAAAATAAGAATGATGAGAAGGTAGTTGAAAAGAAGAAGAAGAGGAAAAATACTGATAAGACGGATGATGAGAATGATGATGAGAAGGACGTAGAGAAGAAGAATAAAAAGAAAGATAAAAAGAAGAAGAAAAAGAAAATTGAAAAGGAGACTGTTGAAGGAGAACAGAAGAAGAATGAAGAAGTAAATCAGGAAGAAAAAGAGAAGAAGGAAGCTGAGAAGAAGAGAGCAATTGCTCTAGGCAAGCTGAAGGCTGGTTATGAGAAGAAGAAGCGAAAGAGACTTGAAGTTGATTCTGAAAGATCTCACAAGAAATCTAAAGGTGTGTCTATTTCTGAACCTGGTTCTATTCCTTTTGTTATTTCAACATCTGTACCAACAGAAGTTCCTAAACCATCTCAACCAGAAATACAACCAGAAAAAGCCTCCACCATATCACCTTCAACCACCAATGTTCTCACCCCTCGTGCTTCACCTAACACCAATCTTGCTTCTGACCACCAAAATTTTGAACTCATTCTTGATGTTCAACCCCTTCAAACCCTCTTTCCCCCTCACACAAATATCTCCACTTCTCAACCTCATCCTCATTCAAACTATGAACCTGTTAATGTCAATGCATCAAAGTCTCCAAATTTTGATTCTTTGCATTAACTTTTCCGTGCCTGTAATTTTACCCCTAAACCTCGTCCTGACCCTGCCTTTGTCAACCTTGAATCTGAGGATGAAGCTGAGTCTCTTCTTTCTCTTGATAGAGAATATGAACCCTACTTCATTCTATATCCATATTCCTCATCCACCAAATTCAAAACCCCTAACCCTGAACTTTCTGCTGGTGTAAGTTTTGAATTTCTGAAACAAAAGGTACAGACAGGACTAGAATCCTTGAATATTGCACATAATGCCCGGATGGATTATGCTGCTACAAAAGGTCTCTGGAGAGCTTTCAGAAGGAGTTCAATTTTGACCTTCTGAAGCTTCAGAAGAAATGTGAAGCATAAGCTCCTAGCCCTTGTGAGTTTCTAAGGGATTATGAATACTCCTATTTCTGCCCTATCAGAAACAAGAAGTCTCTTGAGGAGAAGAAGTTTGTTGACGAGCTTGAAGAAGTTCATCCTTTGGCTATGGTTGTGTGGAAGCCTCAACTCCATGTTCTGACTGGAGACTTTATGTTCTTATTCAACTGGTTAAGGGAGAATCCCTCTGCTAAAGCACCAGATATGGTATATCTAGAAGTTGCATACCCATCAGAACCTGCTGCTCCTACACCTCCAAAGAATTTGGCTGAAATTCTTCAGGCTCTTGAGAATTCTGATTCTAAAATCCCCTCTCCTGATTATACTAAAGATGCTTCTGAAGCAGAAGCTGGTGCTGAGAAACAAACCATAGAGAATCATCCTGCTATGCAACCTCCTCTTAAGGAAAATCAAGCTGATGTTCTTATGGTCGATGCTGCTGTTGAGAATCCTACTACTTTGGACAATAGCTTTGATGCTTCTTCTGCTGAACCTTCTGTTTTGGTGAACACCATGAAGGCTCTTCAACAGAATCAAGCTGATCTTGCTTCTCGTCTGGATAAGCATGAGGAAACTCACGATGAGTTCAGAACCTTTATGAAGACGCAGACTGAAAGCACTACTGAGATTCAAATCCTTTTGGCCAAGATAGTTTCTAAACTAGGCTAGTCGTAGTGTGTCTTGGTCTTTGATGTCTTCTTGTTTCTTGCATCTGTTTCTTGCATCTGCTTCTATCCCTTTTGTATTCTTCTGATATATTTTGTTAATCAATGAAATATTATCTTCTTCACGTTATGTTGTTTTATATCCTGAATCTTTTTAATGCTTTTTGATGTTATGACAAAAAGGGGGAGAAACATGATAATTGATTTGATTTATATTATCAGTTGCTGGGATTAAGTCTCAACATTCCTAACATTATTTGCAAGTTCTATGTCTGTGAGATTTTTTGCAGGACTGAAGATATTCTGAAAAAGCTCGACATAAGAAGCAAATACATGAGGAAAGGCATTTCTATAAAGAAGCATGTTCTAGGAAAATTGAAGCAAGTTGTTATACCCCAAAATTTGCCCGCATCTTTTCTCAAGAAAACTCCAATCTAAAAATTAACAGTCTCACATAATCATGGATTTTTTATTTCAATAAATATCCTGACATGTGAAATACTTAGTTTTTAGAATTTTTCTTATACAGTATTTTGGCTTGCAGTTGAATTTATTCTTACGCAAACGCCAAATACTGTTTATTACTTCACACATGCTATTTATTTATTTATTTACAGATAAATAGTACTGACACAATTGGTACAGAGTTAAATCTTTTGCAGGCGCAGAATCAGGAAACTCAGACTGTACTGGTAACAATCAGTTGACAGTCAAACTGCTGGCAGTACAATTCTCAGTGTTTTGTACCATCAATCAAATCAATCTTTCACAATTCAAAATTCCAATATTTTTGTCCTAGAAGTCTTCTGAATATCACATGATTAGCAGAGACTCAACACTGCACAAAAATCAGGTACGCTTAACTGTCTCCTACACAAACAGTCCCTGACTAGGGTTTTCTTATTTTTACAGGAGAAACAAGTTTTTGAGACCTCAAATGGATTTCATGGACATACATATATCTCAAAGTACCATCACACAAATTTTCAGACTTCAATTCACTCAGACGCACCGTCAGCAGCTCAAACAGTCAACAGACGACCCGTTTGACCAAAAAAGTCAAAAGACAGTCAAAAATTAAATTTTTTGACAAAGTCCATATTTTGTCAAAGGATTCATCATTTGATCATTGGATGATCATAATTCATCAAGGAAAGATCAAAAATCAACAAAACCCTAAGATTCAAAATTAGGGTTTTTGCCTGAAAAGTCAACTCAACTTTGACTGGTCATAACTCTCTCATCCTTCATCCAAGAAATTCAAACCAAAGCTCATTTTGAAGGAAATTCAATTATCTTTCAAATGCAATTGATCCCATGGTCATTACATTCACCATTTAAAAAATATGAACAAAGACATTACAGGTCATTTTCAAAGTCAACAAAAAGACACTTTTTTCAAAAGGACACACAAGGAGCATCAAAAATCATTTTGACATGAGACCAAAGGCATTGGTTAGAGGACTTTTTGATGTTTCCAAAAAGTGCAAGATCTCCTTCATATGACAAAAATTGAGGGATTTACACCTTGTTGAAGTTGGGTAAATTTTGGGAAAGTGCATAAAACCAACATTGCTCAAAAATGCATTTTTTCCAAATGGGGCCAAGTTTTCATGGTTCAAACATGTTTGCCATAATATTATGGGCCTCCCACGACCAAGAAAAAGCCCACACCATTTTTATCCATTTTTGGCTTAATTTTATCTTATTTTAAGATTAAATAAAAAGGAAAAATGGAAGGATAATTGATAGCTTATTTTCTAAGCTAAAGCCACCAAGGAATCTTCAATTATGCAGCAAGGAAGATACAAGGAAATCCTAGAGCAAGAGTGTGGAAAAATCAAGCAATGGTTGCTTGAATTTTAAGCTTGAAAGTCAAAAATTCAACAAAGACAATTAAGGCTTCTTAGCTTAGTTTTTAAGCACTCCATGACTTATATAAAGGCTAGCATACTCCAACAACAAAGGGAGCACGAAATAGCAAAGGGAGATAGCAAGAAAGCTCACAAAATTCTCACAAAAATCTCCAAACTTTGTAATTTTCATTTTCATATTTCCACTCAATATCAATACAAAATAAACACTTCCAATCATCTCACAAAATAAAAAGACACGAAATCATAGCCAGAATTCTGCTTGTAACACACTTGTAATCACTTAAATTTTACAAAGAAATCTCAAATTCGAATTTTGAATTCCAGTCACTTTCCATACAAACTAAACATTCTAATACCTTCCTCAAGCATCACTGAACATATTCCAATCATTTCTAAGTCTTGAAACCTCACAAATCGAGCTACACAAGCCACAGTTTGTTCAAACTAAAACCAACTTATATCTCATAACACACGCATATCTAGCAAGATGTAGACATATATTTGTGTTTAGATTGAGGTCCTAGTCATTTCTGGAAACTTAATTGAAGTTTGGACACTCATACGAAGAACCACCATTTTAGGGTTCATAATTTCAAAATTAGGGCTTTCTGAAATAGGCAAAATCAAAGGTTCTAAGTGGTACCATTGAATTCGTATGGACTAGACGAATCAAATGGACATGTCGCGCCAAATTTATTTTCACGTTTGACCCTATTCGCTATTTTGCAGGTTTAGGAAGTATCTATTACAGCGCTTTTATTACAAAAACGCTGTTAAAGATGCTGGCTGGAGGTTGAAGACGATGAGGTGTCTTCACCTCATTGGATGTAGCGCGCGCGCGTTTTCAAAAAGATCTCTGATTCAGTGCGTGAAGTCCTATCATCATGCCATGTGCCTCAAAATCTGAGCCATCAGATCTCATTAAATTTTCAATCCAACGCATCACAACACGCAACCACACCATGTTCCCTCATAAACCATCACACCTGATTATTATCCTTTTATTTTCTATTTTATTTTAATTTCTTTGTTAAATTAATTAAAAATAGTTTTAAAAATCCAAAAAATACAAAAAAAATATTTTTAGGTTGCTAAAATAATATATTATTTTCTGATATAAAAATATTTTATTTTTCTTCATAATTTAAATATTTTGCATAATTAATTGGTATATATTTATATATTTTCTTTTTAATTATTTCAACCAATCAAAAAATCATAAAAAAAAAATTTGTTCTTTATATTAAATATTGTTTATACATTATAAACTAATTTTTGTACATATTTTGAATAATTTTCTCTTCCAGTTTTAATTATTTGCGTAATTATTTGTATAATTATATATTAATTAACTTAATAAATTTCTAATCAATTTCAAAAACTCAAAAAATATTAGTTTTGTTTTTTAAAATAATTAACAAACATTTTGAACATATTTTGAACTTAAATTTTAGGTTTAAATTTTATTTTCATCCTTTTTCCTCATTTTATTTTAATTAATCATGCATTAATCATAATTAAAATAAATCATAAAAAATCCAAAAACATGTCTTTATTTTCTTGCTATTTAAAATTCCTAGATAAATGTATAGGTTGCTAAATTCATGTAAATAGGCATAGTTTACATTTCCTGCAAATCGATGTAATAGCGTAGATTTACTTTTCCGCATTTTACATTTCCGCATTTTAAATTCCAGCACATATAAACTGCGTGTATGTCAGAGATAAAATTGAACCGTTAGATCACTAACTTCAAAAGTTAAAATATCTGAATTCAAACACAATCACACTTGCACCTCTTAAGGTAACCCCTTTCTCATTCTTTTCAAAATCAAAGTCAAATTCTACTGTTTCGAGTACAAAATCGAACCTTTTGTTTATATCCGGTGAAAGGATAGATTTTTAAAGGAAATAGGATAAAGACCTTACAACTCAGGGTAGACCTCCTAATTTGCTTGCTCAAATCAAAACAAACAAAATTCTCATACACTATTGTTTTTCAAAATAAACTTTCCAAAAAAGACAATACTTTGTATACATCCAAACAAGGATCATTATGAAGTTAATGTTCTTTTTCCAAAAACATCTTTTGAAAGATAAAAACACTTTGTATACATCCGCACAAGGATCATTACAAATTCAATTTACAAAGGTATTTCAAATCACATGCAAGTATTACAGAGCAATTGAAAACAAGTGAGCTAAGCAAATTAAGAGCCCATGGATAACCATGGATACAAAGGGTGCTAACACCTTCCCTTTGTATAACCTACCCCCTTACCCAGAATTTCTTAAAGGTCTTTTTTCTGTGTCTTTTATAAACCTTTCCTTAATTGGATAAAATAAAAGGTCGGTGGCGACTCTCTGAATTTTCAAAAAAAATGCGAAAGCAGAAACAATAAAAAGAGTCAGTTCACGTATCTCTCCGCGAGAGGTATGGCCGGAAACGGAGGTCCACAGAGCTGGCGACTCTGCTGGGGAATCAAATACTTTCAAAAAACAAAATGTTTTCAAAAGGGGTTACCTTAAGAGAATAGGTCACTTCGATGTTTTCAATTGTTTGACTTGATTTCTCTATTTTTCAAAGGTTTGTTTGGGTATTTTGCTTGTGTGAAAGATTCTAACCCGAATCTCGAGATACCTTAAGTATATGAAAATAGACTAAGGAAACTGTACGGCATGTACCGATACGGTTGATCTGGTAGTCATCGTTAGTGCGATACTTTGGTTTATACTGATATCCCTTGAAAACGATCAAGGAGTATATTAGGCTTCCGAAATGTCATTAAACACTAATTTGTCTTAGAACCTTTTTAGTTGAACTTGACTTGTGGCCTATTAAGTGGCTAGCTTTGAAATTGATCGAAGTTAGTTATCCTCGAGGAATATTTTGATCGGCCGTCCGAGCGCCGTATTGAGGTGTTACCTCCAAGGATCATAGAACCCGAATGCTATTCTAGGACAGGTTTTAACCAACTCAACTTCAGTGGGGAGGGTATCACCTATCAGCTTCATGCAAGCCTTTAAACCTAAGGCTATTGTTTGTTTGTTTTTGTGTGCCACATGTTTGCATCATAAGCATATCATTTTCACACTAAACACTTCAAGGATCAAAGAGTTTACCTTTGTTTATTTACAGGTAATGGCTCCCGCCACCAGAGATTACATCCGAATCAGCATCTCAACGGTACCATCTGAACTAAAAGACTTAGTATCAGAATTCCCTAGGAATGTTCAATTCACCGAAAGGCATGGTCACCTACTCCATTTGGTTACCTCAAAATTTGAAGAAGACATGATACGGATCCTGTTCCAGTTCTTTGACCCTGAACATCATTGCTTTACCTTTCCAGATTACCAGTTAGTACCCACTTTGGAAGAGTTCTCTGAGCGAATTGGATTACCTATTCGAGATCAATTACCCTTCACTGGTTTAGAAAGGATTCCAAAACCTGAAGTCATTGCTGCTGCTTTACATTTGCGAAAATCAGAAATCGAGTCCAATTGGGAAACAAAGAGTGGAGTTAAGGGTTTGCTTGCTAAGTTCTTATTGGAAAAGGCTCGATTACTACTAGAAAACAAAAGTTATCCAGCTTTTGAGGAGGTTGTGGCCCTTTTGATCTATGGGTTGGTTTTATTCCCTAATCCCGACCAGTTCATAAGTGTACACATCATCAACCTTTTCCTAACCCGTAACCCGGTACCAACCTTGCTGGGAGACATTCTACATTCTCTACACACTCGTACCATGAAGAAACGAGGAACTCTTATGTGCTGTATACCACTACTGGCTAGGTGGTTTACATTTCATCTTCCCCGATCAGTGTTGAGAAATGAACAAAGAATGCAATGGTCTCGCAGGATTATGTCTTTGTCTCATTCAGATATCCGGTGGAACAACTTCTTTCAAAGAGACATTACTATCATTGATCATTGTGGAAACTACCCTAATGTGCCACTCCTTGGCATCAAAGGGGGCATCACCTACAATCCCTCTTTAGCTTTACGCCAATTCGGATATGCAAGGAGCAACGGTCCTCATGACATGATTATCCGTGGCATTGTGTTTGATTACGAGAATGATTCTCATAGACACCGACGAAGGTTCATACATGCATGGGGCAGTTGTCATACCCCAAATTTGTCCTACCCTTTCAATTTTATCTGGCTTAGGCTCATGCATTTCATAGTCTCATGTACATACCTCCCATTAGGTCATTAACACAACTCATGCATTCATTGATCAATAACTTGGCTTTGGGATCAAGGTTTGAAAGTTTAGGGTTTGTCTATAACTTTGAGGTTCTACTTCAGATAAGCTTACCTCAACTGGTTTCCCTGTATGTATCAAAATGCGTATTAGGGTTGATTCATAGACTTCTTCTTCATCAAGTCACGAGGTGTGCGCATCCATCAAAAGTTTGACTGAGGATCGCTGAGTTAGGGTTTCTTATTCGTGGTGTCCGAGTTTGTTAAAGTCCATCAGCAAAGGTCAATTGGATTTCATGTCAAGATTGTTATTATGTGCTTCAACTCTTATATTCTTCGAAGATTCCTCAAGGCACTATTGGTATGATGAATCGAAGTACAGCGCAAGTAGCGGCAAAAGATATAAACTTGTGGATTCGTTTTCATTTGTTTATGGTTGGTAATATGAATTGATTTGGGTTAGTCATTGAAGTTGAACGTTCATTAAGAATGTAAGATGGTTCAAGGTTGTGAAATTGATTCAAGGGATCCCATAAAGTTAAATTAGTGTTCAAGATTGGTTGGTGAGATCAAGGTCCTCAAACATGATTTGGTTCGTAATTGGAAGATTCATTCATGAGAATTATGAATTACTTGGAGTTTAAGTTGCAAAAGTTAAAGGCAATATCATTCGAGTCAACATTGTTCAATTTCAAATACTCATTCAATAATTCATACAAGTGGATAGGAGGAATTACATGGCATAATCATTCATGGATAATTTAAGTTGATTTAAAAGGGAAAATCATGTATGCTTTCAAGAGTTTCGTATTGCTATATACCCAACAATCCAAGGCTCATTACAAAGACCATCATCAAGAATTACACATGAAAGTCCATTTCAATTCACCCTAAACTCACATGAAACAAGTCATACATTCCACACCAAAAGCCATTCTTTAATTCCATTACAATTGTCATTACATACATGGAGAAAATTCATACAAAAATCTATACAAAGTCAATAAAACCTCCTAGATCCCTTTGTCATAATCTTCAAGCTGTCACCGCCACGATTCTCTCTTCGTCATCTTTGCTTCCATGATCATCTTGTATTCGTGTATATTATATTGCCAAGCAAGCTTCAATTTCATGTGCAGCAGCTACCAACTCAAACCCACAGCACTGCACTTATACGTGGCTGAACGAATTGGATCCTCGACACAAATCACCGACCCTGCAAATACGCAACCATACAAAATCAACATCCATCAAAATCAGCCCAGCACCCAAACAGTACAAAAAGAACAAGAGCTATACACTTCAAACCAATTGAACCTAGCATTCTAAAACAAACCAACAAAGCATCAAATTTAATTAACCACAATAACTGCCGAGGGCTCATCCAGTACATGATTTAGTTCAGTTCAGGACAACCAGTCAAGTCATTTCCAAGTCCATAACTATGCCCGAGCTCGGTACTGTACCTGCATACCGTTACCGCATCAGTTTCAGACTTCACATATACTACATCACAAGTCATCTTCAAGTCATGTACACCTGCCACTATTCAAAACCAATACCTGCAGCCTGCACACAGTAAATACAAAGATAAAACAACCAGTTCGGATCAATTCATGCCTATAGTTTGTCATCAATTGAAGTGCAAGTGTGTGCATATTTGGTACAGCCATATTAGTGCCACAATAATCCCAATCCAAGACATCAGAAAAATAACCTAGAAGAAAACCATTTCAGTTTACAAAATCACCAAATATAACCAATTCTCAAAAACAGAATGACTCTCCAAACTAACAACCTACTAACAGAACCCAATTTCTAACTAACTTGTTTTCAACCTCCCCATAACTAGCTTTTCCTAAATTCTAACTTCATTAACAGAATTGTGACTACCCAACAGAATGTAACCACCTTGCAACTAACCTATAACTGACTTCTAACATCCAAAACAGAAAAAACCAACTCAATCTTCACCCTCTAATCTCCTAACTGAAATTCAGTCCAAAAGCTCAGATTCATTCCCCTATAACTACCCCCAAACCTCTTCAACTAACTCCAAACCTCACTCCAAACCTAACTCACCCGACCCTAATCCTTATATAAACACTCTCCCTCCACAATTCAAACCTTCACGCCATTTTTTCATTCATCATATTCACCTCACTATTCACCATTCCCTTCCACCATTTTCACTCTCACATTCTTCTCTCAACAATCTTCATCATATTCACGCCATTCACACTCCACCATTGTTCACACGCTCATTCACACCATTCATTTTCTTCAGCCACTCATCCTCCATCTTCTTCACCCTCTCATTCTCAGCTCTCACGCAACAACAACAACCGCGCAGAATTCGCACACAGAAAGAAGAAGAATCAAAGAAGAATAGAAGAAGAATTGAACAAAAGAGAGGTTGCAACAAGAAAACTCACCACGGAATCTTCATCAGAATTCATCCTCAATCACAAGATTCATCACCTCCACGCAATTTCAATCTTCAATCGACAATCCGCTGTTTGCTTCATCATCTCGGCATCAGCGGCGATTCAACGCATACGACGTCATCATCTCACGCCATCTGCTACTTCGAATCGAACAACAACTCAATGTTACAAATTCAGAAAAAGAAGAAGAATAGAGAAAAATCGAAGCATCGAGAGATCGAGTGAGCAAAGAAGAGAGGTCGAGCGAAGCACGCACCTGAAGATCTTTGAATTTCTGCTATTGACACCTTGAAGAGTCACCGGAAACTCTGCCGGTCAGAACTGTGCGATCGAGGTGAATCGGAGAAGAAAATAAGTTTGAGACGAGAGGAAGAAGAGAGTATATGTTCGAATTCGTCGCGATTTGTGGCGGTGAAAGAGGGTTTCGATCGGAGATTGTGCCGTTGAACCGCCGCGCCGTTTTGTGTTCGTTCGTGAAAGAGGGGAAGACGAATTGAGAGAAGCTGATGCGTCACACATAGAGTAACCCTATTCCTCTCTCAATTATCTGTTTTCTTTATTTTTTTAATTCATTGTTTTTTTAATTGTTTTTTTCTGAAAGAATACTTGGAAATGAATCAAAAATGCACTAGGCCACGATTTGCTTTCACACCCCCACCGGGCCCATGCACACTCCATTTCTCTTTTTCTGGTTTGCTACAAAATTCTGTTGGGCTTAACTCCCATGGGCCCTGCGCCCAGTTTCATGCATGCACCCCTATTTTAATTTTGCACCCTCCTGTGTACATATCTTCATATTAGTTTTAGGTTCTTTTTCATATAGTTTTGTATGCTCTTTTAGGTAGTAAAAAATAGCAATAAAAATCAATAAAACTTTTTAACATTTTGTTAGATTTTTTAGTTATTGTTGACATAAAAACTTTCATAAAAATCAATATAAAAATAGTAGTATTTTTTAATTCACTTTTGTGCTATATTTTAACTTGTTCTTTTTCATGCCTTTATGCTATTTTCAATATTCCACTTAGCGCTTTATTTTTCATGCTTCTTTTAAATCCTAACCTTAGGTAGAAACCATGATAATATTAGGTAGAAATTCCCATTCATATTAGGCTAGCTTACTTAGGCTAGTTTCTTTTTCTTTTCAACATTAAAACATCTAAAAATACTTGAATAAATTCCCCATAAAAAAATACAAAGAAAATACTTAAAACATTAATAATCAAAGTGAAAATTCTTAAAAAGGGAATGGAAGCTTGAACGTCCCTTGCTTAAGGGAATGTTCGAGTGCTTGGATCTCCCTTGCTTAAGGGTCCCATTCAGGCGTAAGTTCCCAACTTCTAAAAGACACAAACCAAAGAGTAACTCGAGTTTCCCTTGCTTAAGGGATTTCCTCGAAACGCTCAAAATCACTCTCTCACCTCCTTTCTTAAGGGCATTGTTATCTCCGCTCTATTGCATCCTAGGCTGTCCCCTTGTGCAAGAGCGCGAGCGTTAACTCCGCCCAACTAAAAAACACAAAAACAAACAAAAAATCTTGAGCCGAACTACGGCGCTCTGATTCCTGAAAAGGATACGTAGGCATCAAGTCGCGGGGCTTGAACGAGCACACTTGTAAATAATTCCTTCTTTTCCCCGTATTTCTTTTGCATTCATTCGCATATAGACATAGACATAGTACACACCCTTTAGATAGAAACAAACATAGGTGGATACCATCGAGTACGATGGGCGCGAGGGGTGCTAGCACCTTCCCCTTGCGTAACCGACTCCCGTACCTTGATTCTCTGGTCGCAAGACCCTGTTCCTTTCTTTGTTAGGTTTCCTGGTATTCCTTTCCCTTATGGGATAAATATATTGGTGGCGACTCTGTTCATTTTTTCGCGAGCGTGCGACAGCTGGCGACTCTGCTGGGGATGTTGCTAGACCTATTGCGGGTCCATTCTTAGCGAGTCGATCCTAGCCTTTGTTTGGTTTCTTTTATTGGGTGTTTATTTGTTTTTTTATGTCTATATCTTGTATATATGTTTGCATGTTTATTTTCTGCTTGCATATCATGTCTATTTCTGCTTGTACATCATGCATCTGGACTATATTATGGGTCCCCGTGGGGGCCACATATTTTTCTGCTTTGTTTTGCAGGTGGGGGGGGGGGGGTTTGTGAGGTAAAAGGCCCACTACCCAGGCCAGTGACACATAGGATTAGCGTGGATGCTCATGTTGACTCCCGTGGCTCTTGCTACGATCGAGCTTGACATGGGGTACCACAACTAGGCGAGGTTCTTTCATGGAACACTGTGTCTGGCACGCTTGTTGCCTCAAACACTTTGTACCCCATGGGAACTGTAGACCCTAGTGACCATTAGGGACCACTTGTCCGTGTCTAGACTTCATACCCGTGAGATTGGGGTGGGACAGGAAACCTTGGCTCCTACATACCATTGCTTCTTCATATTTGAGGTCGGACCTTTATTTGGTCCGTTCTCATGGTGTTTGACATTCTGGTATTCAAGAAGGCGTCGAACCTTTGATCCTGTGACATTTGGCCTGTACAGAGGTTTCATATCAGTTATTCAGAGGATTGTGCGGTGGTTACTAAGATTATGTGGACCTTGATCCCATGCTTTTGCATTGCATAACATCATCGCTTTATCCACTTCATTTATGAGGGATCCTAAAGTCTATTTCCAAAAAAAAATATACAAAAAAAAAAAAGAGAGAAAAAAAGGAAAAAGGAAATAGAAAAGCAAAAAAAAGAAAAGAAAAGATATTATATACAAAAAGCTTTGATTCCAAAAGAAAAAGAAAAAAAAGTGTGTGAAAGGACTTTAGGATTCTCCATAAATGAAACATGCATTCATACTATCATGCATTTCATGGTTCTCTCAGAAGCTTATGGGGCCCTTTCTACTCAGATTCTGACTTCAGCAACAAAATTGACTTCTCACCGCTATATGCTTGAAAGTTAACAATGGAACAACTTCGTGGGGTTTTGACTGAGATAAGAACGGAAATAGGGGTTGACATGAATCAGTGAATGGAGGTTATTCAAGTTTTTCTCTTAGACACGAAGAATTGAGACAAGTTCCTTAGAGGTCAAATGCAAATGTTAATCTCACCCATGAGAAGGTCTTATGAATCAGAATGTCTGAAATAATGTTGAGATTCCTATTCTTGGTAAGGAGCGCTCACATCATTGAAGTCTTCAAGTTTCCGAGTATTGAAATTGACAAAAGGTTTCACCTCTAGGACGAAAGTTTGGAAGCCATAAAAAAGTTCGTGACTCCGCTGATTTAGATATTGATGGTTTGTGCCTGATGTCAAAAGGAAACTGCAAGGGTCATTTACTCACTCTAGATGGTTTGGATATTGAAGCTAAATTGGCAATCATCTCCTGTACATGTGTGGAAGTTGCTTGGGGCTCCCGATCGAGGGATAAGCAAGACCTGGTCTATCTTGAGCATTGCGCCATTTGCTTTGTTCGAATCCCTTAAAAGCATTACAAATTCCTGGGTGACTTTGTCAGAATCTCTTTCCATGTGGTAATCAAAAGTGTTCTACACAATGCTTCTCATTCTCAAGGTTCTGCTTCATATCTGAGTTGTCTCTTCTCAGAATTTCCTTCTCAGTGGCCTCCGCTTGTTAACAGAGACGAGAAGAATATGAGAGACAAATGGATGTGATTATATTGCCTTGTGCCCGTTTGCTTCCCTGTTTGTTGGAATTCCAATTGGTTAAGATTCTAGTATTGGGTCTTCTTCACCACAAGTAGCTCTCTTGAGTTTGATGATCATACAAGATTCTTTCCATTTATGATGGCGATTACTACTCTAGCAACTATGTTTGGGGCTCCCGCACGAGGGATAAGCAAGACGTACTCTTATCTTGAGCATTGCATCACTCGCATTGCTCGAATCCCTAAAGTAAAGCAAAAAATTACAACTCTTGGGTGACTTTGTTGGAATTCTCTTTTGAAGTAATCTGAAGTATTTGGAAGGAACTGCAAAAAGTATTCAAGATCAATAAGTCCAGACGGAGTCAAGTCTCCTCAACAATGGCATTCATTTAGTTTCTTTATTGCATTCTCATTTGTAACATTTCATTGTTTGTTTAAGCACTGATTGCATGTAAAAACTTGTTAATTTCTGAATGAAAATCATAATACATTGTTTATGTTTGTCTTGAAGCAATCCATTCGTTTTCACTCATAAAATGTTTTTGGCATTACGATACCAACTTTATTAATTGCTTGCTGAGGCAAAAAGCTGAGGGAGAATGATGAAAAATAAAAATGCAAAATCTCTGATCATGTGTTTTTGAATAAAACCCTACTGAGGATGTACAGGCATTATTTCAAATCCCCAAACACCGGAGATATAAGGGAGATAGACCCTCGTTAACCCCTTTGAGCCTTGAAGTAGGAGTTTCTTTTCTAATCATAAAAACCCTCATTTTGACCTTGGGGAAGGGTAGTGTTCATTTAACTTGATCGAGCTTTCAAAACTCACCAAAAGGGTGTGCATCTAAGGATACAACAATGGCTATCCTTCAAAAGGTTGAGGAATGTCAAAACCGCAATGATTATCCTTATTCCATCAAGAGATCAAGAGATGACGATACCACAATGGTAATCCTTCATCAAATCAAAGGAGTGAGGCAGTCGCAATCACCTCCAACGAATCAAAGACTATGCGAGGTCACACGACTTGTTCAAAAAAAAGAGAGCAGAAAAAATGGCGAAAAATACTGAAAATAAAAAAAAAAAGATGAAAAGAAAATGGCCAAAGAAAAAAAGATGATGAAATTGCCAAGCAAGAACAAAGTCGTGTGACAACGAATCAGAAGAATAAAAGGTGAGCGACCGCCATGTCCGAAAAACCTCATTGATTCTTCAACCATTTCAAAATTCCTTGTGAGGGATGAACACTCGTGTCGAGTTAACTGAACATAGGAATGGAGAACACCACGAAGGGGGTGGGTACAAATAATTTTGAGCCTAAAAATCCTTTGTTTTCTGAAAACCGTGAACCTAGCCAAATTACAACCCTTAAAAGTCCTAATTGAAGTAGGGTTTATTTTGAAAGCGCACCCCGAAGGGATAGTGTTTAACTGACTCCCAATGAAGCGAGACTCATATCCATGTTGGTATCGTACGTTTGCTTTATCTTCCATATGCAAAAATCGAGGTTGTGTCAACTAGTGATTCGGTCACAAGAGGTCGCAACCTCATTTCATAAAAAGTTTCTTTAAACTTCAATACTAACATACACTTTGCATTAGAATTATCATTCTTAGAACTAACATTCTTTTGCATACAAAATATGCGCTTAACATCAAGGAAATTTTCAAGAATGAGAATCAGTGAGCAACTTGATCATGTCAAAGTACAAAAGACTCGAGAACTCCGAGGAGTAAAAGCTAATCATCTCAAATGTCGACCATCGAGGGGCAGATTCTCTAAAAAACTCCGTTGGGCATGAACAGTTAATGCCTTCTTTGATTACCTTGAGGGGAAGAGTTTGAAGACTCCGTTGAGCGTGGTAAAGTTGTTTCCATGTTTGTTTGACTTCAAAACAAAGAAAGCTCGGGGATTCTAGTAAAATGTACCTAATCAGGGGCAGTTGATTCGAGGTTTGACCTCTCAAATTCAACACATCTGGGGCAATCATGTCGATAAATCTCTTCAAGCTTTGATCAATCTGGGGCAATCATGTCGATAAATCTCTTCAAGCTTTGATCAATCTGGGGCAGTCATGTCGAGGAATATCTCTTGAGTTCGACCAATCTGGGGCAGTTACGTCGAGATTCGACAAATCTCTCCAAGGATTCTTTAGTGCAAATTCCTTCATGGGTCGTGAAGCTTGGGGCACAATCTCTTGAGTGATTTAGTTCTCTCCCCAATCATAGGAGTTTATTTCTCCTGGAAACTAGGTCTCTCCCCAAGCATAGGAATTTATTTCTCCTGAGAGTTTGATCCATTCCCCAATCATAGGAGTTTATTTCTCCTGGAAACTTAGTCTCTCCCCGGGCACGGAGTCTATTTCTCCCGAGAGTTCGTTCCATTCCTCAAGCATAGGAGTTTATTTCTCCTAGGAGCTGTTCTACTTCCCTAATCAAGGTTCCTTACTTGGATTCCTTATCCTTAACATGGTGAATCGAGGGAATCTCCTCAAGCTGAAAATCCTCCAAGCAGTGGCACATGGTGAGAAGTCAGAAGTTATTCTACACTCTACAAGCCAACAACCAGAAGGGGCATATTACAAATCAAAGTCCAATATCTATTGGCACCTCCACATGGTTCTTAACACTAAGGGGATTCTCCCTGGTGTTTACCTCACTAATGCCTTTATTTGGCACTCTGCATATAGCGTTCACTGCATATAACTTTGCATCCTCAAAAGCGTAGCATATCCATCAAAATGGAGCATTACGCCACAGAAAAATTCAAACATGCATACAAAGCATAAGCCAGATAATACAAATCAACACTCAATCAAGACGACGACACTTCCCCACATAAAAAGTTGTCCTTACAAACTCCGATTGATATCTGCTACTACATTACAAATCTCTTCAAACCATGGTGCCAATACCTAGTATCCTCAATCCCCAAAATAAGTCTCATATCCTCTCTCCAATGTGGATCGGTTGCAATGTCTTTCTTCGTCAGAATCGTTGTCTTCGAGGTTATTTCCCGTATGCTGCGTGCAGATTAGAGCGTGAATGAGGGTGGGCATTCAACCCATCTCATTTTTCAATCGTTTGAATAACCATACTTGGTGTGTGGCAATTCGAACGATTGCCACTCTTGAAGAGTTACACCCCGCCTTTGGCCTGAGGGATTAATGTAATTCTTATGCTTCGCAAGCATCAACATCTTCGTGATTATGTCTTTTGATCGAGTCTAGTCGTCACTAGTCTCCGTGGTCCCTTCCCCCGTATGGGAAAACTTTTCAGGTCCAACCCCCGTGTTGTGAATCCTTTGCCTTCCGACCTTCGAACCCTTTCAAAGCCCAGTTCCCAACCTGGCAAACCCTTTCAAAGCCCAGTTCCCAACTTGGCAAACCCTTTCAAAGCCCAGTTCCCAACCTGGCAAACCCTTTCAAAGCCCAATTCCCAACCTGGCAAACCCTTTCAAAGCCCAGTTTCCAACCTGGCAAACCCTTTTAAAGCCCAGTTCCAACCTGGCAAACCCTTTCAAAGCCCAATTTTCAACTTGGCAAACCATTTCCAAACCAAACCCCGATGTTGAGTCGTAGATCGCAATAGGTCTATTTCCTTTCTGTCCTGAAGATCGTACGAGATCCTCTCCTGATGTCGAGTCTATGTTGAGTCGTAGATCGCAAGAGGTCTATTTCCTTTCTGTCCTGAAGATCGTACGAGATCCTCTGCTGATGTCGAGTCGATGTTGAGTCGTAGATCGCAAGAGGTCTATTTCCTTTCTGTCCTGAAGATCGTACGAGATCCTCTCCTGATGTCGAGTCGATGTTGAGTCGTAGATCGCAAGAGGTCTATTTCCTTTCTGTCCTGAAGATCGTACGAGATCCTCTCCTGATGTCGAGTCGATGTTGAGTCGTAGATCGCAAGAGGTCTATTTCCTTTCTGTCCTGAAGATCGTACGAGATCCTCTCCTGATGTCGAGTCGATGTTGAGTCGTAGATCGCAAGAGGTCTATTTCCTTTCTGTCCTGAAGATCGTACGAGATCCTCTCCTGATGTCGAGTCGATGTTGACTCGTAGATCGCAAGAGGTCTATTTCCTTTCTGTCCTGAAGATCGTACGAGATCCTCTCCTGATGTCGAGTCGATGTTGAGTCGTAGATCGCAAGAGGTCTATTTCCTTTCTGTCTTGAAGATCGTACGAGATCCCCTCCTGATGTCGAGTCGATGTTGAGTCGTGGATCGCAAGAGGTCTATCTCCTTTCTGTCCTGAAGATCGTACGAGATCCTCTCCTGTTGTCGAGTCGATGTTGAGTCGTAGATCGCACGAGATCTATTTCCTTTCAGTCATTGTCTCATATAACCATTCTCTTTGGAAACCTTGTATTGGCACCTAGGCTACGTTACAAGCTATCACCATTCAAATCCATTATTCACTGTATATTTCTCCACTAAAAAAACAAAAGAATCTCTTTCCCCAGCAGATATCAAAACAAAAATGAAAAATAAGGATAACCCTTACACTATCTTTTCAAGACAAATTTCTGGTCTTGGTATTTTATCTTCTTATACCCAAAATATTCGAAAGGCTTGCGCCAATCTCAAATTCAGGTTTAAGACGATTAAATAGGGGCAGCTTTCATACCCCAAATTTGTCCTACCCTTTCAATTTTATCTGGCTTAGGCTCATGCATTTCATAGTCTCATGTACATACCTCCCATTAGGTCATTAACACAACTCATGCATTCATTGATCAATAACTTGGCTTTGGGATCAAGGTTTGAAAGTTTAGGGTTTGTCTATAGCTATGAGGTTCTACTTCAGATAAGCTTACCTCAACTGGTTTCCCTGTATGTATCAAAATGCGTATTAGGGTTGATTCATAGACTTCTTCTTCATCAAGTCACGAGGTGTGCGCATCCATCAAAAGTTTGACTGAGGATCGCTGAGTTAGGGTTTCTTATTCGTGGTGTCCAAGTTTGTTAAAGTCCATCAGCAAAGGTCAATTGGATTTCATGTCAAGATTGTTATTATGTGCTTCAACTCTTATATTCTTCGAAGATTCCTCAAGGCACTATTGGTATGATGAATCGAAGTACAGCGCAAGTAGCGGCAAAAGATATAAACTTGTGGATTCGTTTTCATTTGTTTATGGTTGGTAATATGAATTGATTTGGGTTAGTCATTGAAGTTGAACGTTCATTAAGAATGTAAGATGGTTCAAGGTTGTGAAATTGATTCAAGGGATCCCATAAAGTTAAATTAGTGTTCAAGATTGGTTGGTGAGATCAAGGTCCTCAAACATGATTTGGTTCGTAATTGGAAGGATCATTCATGAGAATTATGAATTACTTGGAGTTTAAGTTGCAAAAGTTAAAGGCAATATCATTCGAGTCAACATTGTTCAATTTCAAATACTCATTCAATAAGTCATACAAGTGGATAGGAGGAATTACATGGCATAATCATTCATGGATAATTCAAGTTGATTTAAAAGGGAAAATCATGTATGCTTTAAAGAGTTTCGTATTGCTATATACCCAACAATCCAAGGTTCATTACAAAGACCATCATCAAGAATTACACATGAAAGTCCATTTCAATTCACCCTAAACTCACATGAAACAAGTCATACATTCCACACCAAAAGCCATTCTTTAATTCCATTACAATTGTCATTACATACATGGAGAAAATTCATACAAAAATCTATACAAAGTCAATAAAACCTCCTAGATCCCTTTGTCATAATCTTCAAGCTGTCATCGCCACGATTCTGTCTTCGTCATCTTTGCTTCCATGATCATCTTGTATTCGTGTATATTATATTGCCAAGCAAGCTTCAATTTCATGTGCAGCAGCTACCAACTCAAACCCACAGCACTGCACTTATACGTGGCTGAACGAATTGGATCCTCGACACAAATCACCGACCCTGCAAATACGCAACCAAACAAAATTAACATCCATCAAAATCAGCCCAGCACCCAAACAGTACAAAAAGAACAAGAGCTATACACTTCAAACCAATTGAACCTAGCATTCTAAAACAAACCAACAAAGCATCAAATTTAATTAACCACAATAACTGCCGAGGGCTCATCCAGTACATGATTTAGTTCAGTTCAGGACAACCAGTCAATTCATTTCCAAGTCCATAACTATGCCCGAGCTCGGTACTGTACCTGCATACCGTTACCGCATCAGTTTCAGACTTCACATATACTACATCACAAGTCATCTTCAAGTCATGTACACCTGCCACTATTCAAAACCAATACCTGCAGCCTGCACACAGTAAATACAAAGATAAAACAACCAGTTCGGATCAATTCATGCCTATAGTTTGTCATCAATTGAAGTGCAAGTGTGTGCATATTTGGTACAGCCATATTAGTGCCACAATAATCCCAATCCAAGACATCAGAAAAATAAGCCAGAAGAAAACCATTTCAGTTTACAAAA
Organism: Vicia villosa; assembly: GCF_029867415.1. NCBI lineage: Eukaryota > Viridiplantae > Streptophyta > Magnoliopsida > Fabales > Fabaceae > Vicia > Vicia villosa. Next base: position 102,179 of record NW_026706073.1, read on the forward strand.
TCACCAAATATAACCAATTCTCAAAAACAGAATGACTCTCCAAACTAACAACCTACTAACAGAACCCAATTTCTAACTAACTTGTTTTCAACCTCCCCATAACTAACTTTTCCTAAATTCTAACTTCATTAACAGAATTGTGACTACCCAACAGAATGTAACCACCTTGCAACTAACCTATAACTGACTTCTAACATCCAAAACAGAAAAAACCAACTCAATCTTCACCCTCTAATCTCCTAACTGAAATTCAGTCCAAAAGCTCAGATTCATTCCCCTGTAACTACCCCCAAACCTCTTCAACTAACTCCAAACCTCACTCCAAACCTCACTCCAAACCTAACTCACCCGACCCTAATCCTTATATAAACACTCTCCCTCCACAATTCAAACCTTCACGCCATTTTTTCATTCATCATCTTCACCTCACTCTTCACCATTCCCTTCCACCATTTTCACTCTCACATTCTTCTCTCAACAATCTTCATCATCTTCACGCCATTCACACTCCACCATTGTTCACACGCTCATTCACACCATTCATTTTCTTCAGCCACTCATCCTCCATCTTCTTCACCCTCTCATTCTCAGCTCTCACGCAACAACAACAACCGCGCAGAATTCGCACACAGAAAGAAGAAGAATCAAAGAAGAATAGAAGAAGAATCGAACAAAAGAGAGGTTGCAACAAGAAAAATCACCACGGAATCTTCATCAGAGTTCATCCTCAATCACAAGATTCATCACCTCCACGCAATTTCAATCTTCAATCGACAATCCGCTGTTTGCTTCATCATCTCGGCATCAGCGGCGATTCAACGCATACGACGTCATCATCTCACGCCATCTGCTACTTCGAATCGAACAACAACTCAATGTTACAAATTCAGAAAAAGAAGAAGAATAGAGAAAAATCGAAGCATCAAGAGATCGAGTGAGCAAAGAAGAGAGGTCGAGCGAAGCACGCACCTGAAGATCTTCGAATTTCTGCTATTGACACCTTGAAGAGTCACCGGAAACTCTGCCGGTCAGAACTGTGCGATCGAGGTGAATCGGAGAAGAAAATAAGTTTGAGACGAGAGGAAGAAGAGAGTATATGTTCGAATTCGTCGCGATTTGTGGCGGTGAAAGAGGGTTTCGATCGGAGATTGTGCCGTTGAACCGCCGCGCCGTTTTGTGTTCGTTCGTGAAAGAGGGGAAGACGAATTGAGAGAAGCTGACGCGTCACACACAGAGTAACCCTATTCCTCTCTCAATTATCTGTTTTCTTTATTTTTTTAATTCATTGTTTTTTTAATTATTTTTTTTCTGAAAGAATACTTGGAAATGAATCAAAAATGCACTGGGCCACGATTTGCTTTCACACCCCCACCGGGCCCATGCACACTCCATTTCTCTTTTTCTGGTTTGCTACAAAATTCTGTTGGGCTTAACTTCCATGGGCCCTGCGCCCAGTTTCATGCATGCACCCCTATTTTAATTTTGCACCCTCCTGTGTACATATCTTCATATTAGTTTTAGGTTCTTTTTCATATAGTTTTGTATGCTCTTTTAGGTAGTAAAAAATAGCAATAAAAATCAATAAAACTTTTTAACATTTTGTTAGATTTTTTAGTTATTGTTGACATAAAAACTTTCATAAAAATCAATATAAAAATAGTAGTATTTTTTAATTCACTTTTGTGCTATATTTTAACTTGTTCTTTTTCATGCCTTTATGCTATTTTCAATATTCCACTTAGCGCTTTATTTTTCATGCTTCTTTTAAATCCTAACCTTAGGTAGAAACCATGATAATATTAGGTAGAAATTCCCATTCATATTAGGCTAGTTTACTTAGGCTAGTTTCTTTTTCTTTTCAACATTAAAACATCTAAAAATACTTGAATAAATTCCCCATAAAAAATACAAAGAAAATACTTAAAACATTAATAATCAAAGTGAAAATTCTTAAAAAGGGAATGGAAGCTTGAACGTCCCTTGCTTAAGGGAATGTCCGAGTGCTTGGATCTCCCTTGCTTAAGGGTCCCATTCAGGCGTAAGTTCCCAACTTCTAAAAGACACAAACCAAAGAGTAACTCGAGTTTCCCTTGCTTAAGGGATTTCCTCGAAACGCTCAAAATCACTCTCTCACCTCCTTTCTTAAGGGCATTGTTATCTCCGCTCTATTGCATCCTAGGCTGTCCCCTTGTGCAAGAGCGCGAGCGTTAACTCCGCCCAACTAAAAAACACAAAAACAAACAAAAAATCTTGAGCCGAACTACGGCGCTCTGATTCCTGAAAAGGATACGTAGGCATCAAGTCGCGGGGCTTGAACGAGCACACTTGTAAATAATTCCTTCTTTTCCCCGTATTTCTTTTGCATTCATTCGCATATAGACATAGACATAGTACACACCCTTTAGATAGAAACAAACATAGGTGGATACCATCGAGTACGATGGGCGCGAGGGGTGCTAGCACCTTCCCCTTGCGTAACCGACTCCCGTACCTTGATTCTCTGGTCGCAAGACCCTGTTCCTTTCTTTGTTAGGTTTCCTGGTATTCCTTTCCCTTATGGGATAAATATATTGGTGGCGACTCTGTTCATTTTTTCGCGAGCGTGCGACAGCAGTGTCTATAGAATAGAAAGCAAAACTCTAGGGCAATGGAATTCTATTCCTATGGAATCTTACCTCAGATGGGTCCGTACTCATGCTCAGAAACTCATCATGCCATATCCCGCTGTTCTACCTGTGACTATTGAGCCAGAGGTCGAAGGAGACGAACCTCAAGTTATTCTACACCCGGAGCCAACTGACCTAGAAGAGTTGCAAAAATCTTGGGTTCAACTCAAAGAGGAAAGAGACACCTTCAAAGCACACTGTCAAGACTATGAGAGAAGGATATTGGAGCTCACCGGACAGCTTCAAGAAGAGCAGCAGATCAACACATTCCTGGGGGAAAAGAGAAAGCGTCCATGGGAGACCTGAGGGATCATTCATTTCCTTTATTTCTGTTTTGTAAGCCCAAATGAAGCAAAAAGGAAAAAAAAGCAAGAAAAAGAAATAAATTGTTTAACTAATGTTTGTTTCTTCTGTGTTTTAACAAATCTAAACTCTAAGATCCTTGAAAACATTGCACACACATTTCATTCATATACACTTCATTCACATACATTGCATTCATATACATTGCATATACATTTCATTCATATACATTGCATCCATTCATACACATTGCATAACAGGTTCACATGACGGATTTCTCATCTCCTCGCTGTTTATTTCAGTCAGAAGAGATGGAATCTGAGACAAGCATCAAGAACCTCGAAGCACAGAATGCCCAAGTTCAAGTGGCAATTCTGGAACTGGCAAAGGGGCAACAAGAACTGAAAGCCCTGATAATCAAGAAGAAAAAGAGGCCCAAAGGATCTGTAGGCTTGAGTCACCTGAAAAGGAAGATCAAAATCCCAGTCAAAAAGTCCAAAAAGCCACTGATCCCTGAAACAGTCGGTGATGATGAACAAGGAGACAATCACAGCAACCAGGGTTCTGCTAAACCCTCTCTCTCTTCCAATGAAGAAGATGATCATTCTGGGGACGAACCGGATGATGACAAGTACCAACAGCTGGAAGAACGTATGAAAGCTATGGAGATACAAAAAATACCTGGCTTAGATTTCAATGATCTGGGACTCATCTCGGATGTTGTTATCCCTCCAAAATTCAAAGTTCCTGTCTTTGCAAAATATGATGGAGTTTCTTGCCCAAAACTACATCTGAGATCCTATGTGAGGAAGATACAACCTCATACAACAGATAGCAAATTGTGGATTCACTTCTTCCAAGAAAGTCTGTCGGGTACACAACTCGAGTGGTACTACCAGCTGGAAAATACCAAGGTTCATACTTGGGAAGAATTAGCTGCTGCTTTTTACAAACAGTACCAATACAATGCTGATCTTGCACCAACCCGTACTCAACTAAGGGGCATGTCCATGGCACCAAAAGAAAGTTTCAAAGGATATGCACAAAAGTGGAGAGATATGGCTGGAAGGGTTCAACCACCCTTATCTGATCGCGAGCTAGTCGACATGTTCATGGGCACTTTAACTGGCCCTTTCTATAGTCATTTGTTGGGAAGCTCATCATCAGGTTTCACTGACTTGATATTGACCGGAGAACGTGTCGAAAGTGGCATTCAAAATGGAAAAATTCAAATAGGCTCCTCCTCTGGTACTACAAAAAGGCCCATCAGCGGGAGAAATGAGGTCAAAACAATGCAAATTCAGAAAGGTCGCAAAAATGAGCAGCACCAATCTGTAGGGGCAGTTCTGATCTCCGCATCTGCGCCTCAAAAAGATCAACAGCCAAAATATACGCGTCGACCAGATGCACCAAGAAGAAATTTCACCAGAATCAACATGCCAATCTCTCAAGCATTGCAGCATTTGCTAAAAGCATATCTGATCACATTAAAAGATCCTCCAAAGAATGTCAACACTTCCTCTCCGAGTTATCACCCTGATGCAACATGTGCCTATCACTCAAACTGTCCAGGACATGACGCAGATCACTGCTGGGCCCTGAAAAATAAAATACAAGATATGATAGATGCTGGGGAAATTGAGTTCGATCCTCCAGAAACTCCAAATGTCATCACTGCACCTATGCCAAAGCATGACAAAACTGTTAACGCTATCCTGGACACTGTTTACATCTATGATGTGAACGAATTATCAACTCCACTCTGCGAAGTCAAAGGAAAGCTAATCCAAGCTGGTTACTTTCCAGGATGTGACCCCGATTGCTTTTATTGCTCATACCTTCCCAATGGTTGTGAAAATCTGAGAATGGGAATTCAAAAGTGGATGGATCGCCGTATCATTATGTTTGAGAGGCTCCCTTCTATGGACGTATTATGCGAAGTCTTTACAAACGGGATAAGAATAGAGGATGTCTCAGTGATCTCCAGTTTACCATTCAAAATCTCTGCCAAGGCTCCGTTCAAAATTTCTGCTACACTCAAAGTGGCATCAGTAGTCATTGCTAGTCCAACTCCATTTCCATACTCCTCAGACAAAGCTGTCCCATGGGGTTACGACACTAATGTTTATGTCCATGGAGTTAAACAGAATACCTCGACTGAAGAGGCCGCAAAGTTAACTACTCCAACTGTGGGTAATATTGTGGGTACCAGCAAGATCACGAGAAGTGGAAGAATCTTTTCACCAGAAATTTCTCCAAATGTTGCTGCTGGTCCCGTCCGGGTCCCAGTTCCTAATCAAGATGACAGCGCTCGAGGCAAAGAGCCACAAGTTGAACAAGTTCAAACCCCGGTGGAGATCACTGCTGAGGATCCATCAAAGCAAGAAATGGAGGAAATATTGAAAATCATCTGCAAAAGTGATTACAATATTGTTGAGCAACTAGGGCACACCGCTTCAAAAATCTCAATGCTATCTCTGCTAAAATATTCAGAAGCTCATGCCAAAGCTCTGATGAAGTTCCTGAAAGCTGCGCATGTGCCTCAAGAGATCTCAGTCGACCAATTTGAGAATTGTGTTGCCAATTTAACCGTGAGCAATGGCCTCGGTTTCTCTGATGTGGATCTAACCCCTGCTGGAAAAAATCACAACAAAGCCCTACATATCTCCATTGAATGTAAAGGCACCACTCTATCTCATGTGCTAGTAGATAACGGTTCTTCTTTGAACGTGTTACCGAAAACAGTACTAGAAAAGCTTGACTTTGAAGGAATTGTGTTACAACCAAGTGATGTTGTGGTAAGAGCCTTTGACGGGTCAACGAGAACGGTATACGGAAAAGTGAAGCTCCCAATCAGAGTGGGTTCTCAGATCTTTGATTCTATCTTTTACGTAATGGACCTATTCCTGTTTACTTGGACGCCCTTAGATACATGGGGCAAACGCTGTAACTTCTACCCTGCATCAGAAGTTAAAATATCCAGTAAAAGGAAAGATTGTCACAGTCTATGGCGAAGAGGAATATGTGGTTAGTCACCTAAGCAATTCCAAATATGTTGAGTTGGAGGACGAATTCATCGAAACTCCCTGCCAATCTTTTGAGGTGGTCTCTCCAGATGTCTCTACCACCAAGCATGTTCCTGCTACTCCAACTACAACTATGGCTTCTCTCAAAGATGCCAAAGCTATGATTGAACAAGGTGATTGCACAGCATGGGGACAGCTTCCCGATATACCCTACAAGTCCGACAAGCTAGGCCTGGGCTATGATAGTGGAAATCAAATGAATGGTCAAAGTCCTCGTTTTGGAGGATTAATGTCACACTTCGTCAGCCAAGAAGTAAACGCCATTGAAGATGAAGGAGTGTTCTTGAACCATATCATTCAGCCATATCCAGATGAAATTCCACCCATTTCCATGGGAATGTGGGATGCTGTGGGAGAACCAAGTGGAGGGTATAATTATCAGTATACCACACCTCAGAATTCTTATATTGCTATGGAAGACATTACCCCAACTGGATGGGGTGATCAATTTGAAAATGACAAAAGTTTCACAAGTCCCGTCGTTGAAATCCACCTAAAGAAGTATGGGATACGCTAGGAGAACCCAGCGGCAAATATGACTATATGGTGAAATATTCCGCTCCTCCGAGCTCACAAATTGCTATGGAGTACATTGTCCCAACTGGATGGGATGAACATTACGATGACAATTTCACTCTTGAAGAAGCCAGGGAAATACCAAATAACGAGGGTTGCTTTCTGTCAGAATACACTCCTCACCAGGATGCATAAGTCTCTATTCAAAACATCATCCCGACTGCATAGGACGGCCTTATCGAGCATCTTGCTCAGCCAACAGAGATATCTCAGCCTGGGCTCTCGTATCCAGCAGAGTATATCGCCTATCCCGAAAGATCACCGGCTCATTTCCCCACTAACGAAATCAATGCTGTGGAAGATGAAGGAGACAACTGCAAATGGAACAGTTGGATACTCCCTGCTCACAACAATGGATTGAACAACTGGAAAGCTGAGGATGTGATCTCCTTTGACCAGGAGTAAATGCCATTTCCTGTTTTCTTTGTGTATATTGTGCAAAGATAAAAATGGTTCCTGAACTATCGAACCATGAGCTTGAAAGCCGTGTGCCTTTCCCAAAGCGCACTGGTCCTTTTATAAGGGCTTATCATATCATGATCATGTGCATTCAATAAAATCATGGGACGCTTGCATATTTAAATTTTGTGATCCTTTTTCTTTCTTTCTTTGTTTTCAAATATCTATGTTTTTTTTCACATACACTCACATAAATAAAATGCAGATTCACATACACTTTGGATCCAGTCAATAACGATTCTCCTATTGCCCGCCATGACTTTGAAAATCCGATCTTCCAAACTGAGGACGAAAGTGAGGAAGATTGTGAAGTACCAAGAGAACTTGCAAGGCTGCTAGAACAAGAAGACAAGGCCATACAGCCTCATGAGGAGCCAATTAAGGTCATCAACTTGGGCATCAGCTGTCGCACGCTCGCGAAAATGTGAACAGAGAGTCGCCACCAATATATTTATCCCATAAGGGAAAGGAATATCAGAAAACCTAGAATAAGGATAAGAGAAGGTCTTGCGACCAGAGATAAGGTACGGGAGTCGGTTACGCAAGGGGAAGGTGCTAGCACCCCTCACGCCCATCGTACTCGATGGTATCCACCTATGTTTGTTCTATTCTAAGGGTGTATAAATCTAAAGCTTAATTACTAAGGGAATGCATGCAAATGAAAGAAAAGAAACACGGGGAAAATAAGGTTTATAAATAGTTGTGCTCGCTTAGGCCCCGCGACCTAATGCCTACGTATCCTTTTCAGGAATCAGAGCGCCGTAGTTCGGCTCTTTAGTTTTTGTTTGTTTTTGTGTTTTTTAGTTGAACAGTTACATTCACACTCCGCTGCTCGACCTCTGGAGTCTTAAGCTGGGAATGGAGCGGAAATAACGTGTCCGATTAGGAGAAAGAATGCCCTGAAGGCAAGAGAAAGAATGCCTCGGAGGCAAGAGAGAGAAGAGGGAAAATTGGTTTGTATTTTTTAGATGTAATTCCATGATGGACGATAACCTACTACAAGGCATCGCATCACTTCTTCACTTTGATTAGCTCTGAGCCTTTATTAGATATTTTGAAATGTTTTTGGTTGGGTGTCTTTTAAGGGAAATTAATTTGTGACTTGAATCATGCCATAAAAAAGGAGTTTTTTTGAATATTTAGAGAATGCACATCGAGGCCTACGCCACAATCGTTTCTCTAAATGAAATACAGTTTTTGAATAATTAGAGAATGCACATCGAGGCCTACGCCACAATCGTTTCTCTAAATGAAATACAATTTTTGAATATTTAGAGAATGCACATCGAGGCCTACGCCACAATCGTTTCTCTAAATAACGGTTAAGAAATACACCGAGGCCTACGCCTCAATCATTTCTCTTCCGCTAAGTGGGAAAGAACATACATCGGGGCCTACGCCCCAATCATTTCTTTCACACTAAAAAAAAAAAGCATTAGCATGATTCGCGTCGTCCTTTATTAATGTTTTAAAGTTGAAAAGAAAAAAGGGAAGAAAAACTAGCCTAAAATGATCAACTAGCCTAATGTCATGATTATACCTAAATCTATGGGAACATACAAGTAGAATTGCAAGTAAAAATCACAAGTAAACAATGGTACAAAATTAGTACACAAATTGATTTAAAGATGACTTAAAAAATAGTACAAAAGCATGGAATAAAAGATTCAAAATATAGCATGAAATGGATTAAAAGACTATTTATTTTTATGGTTTTTTTTTATGAAGAAAATGAATTCTAATCTAAGCAAAAGAGTTAGCCTAAACTAAAATTTTTGTGATTATTCTTATATAACAAAATTGTGTTAAAAGTCTAAAAACAACATGAAAAAAATATGATTTTTATTACTAAAAGAAATTACTAAAACTAAGTAAAATCTAAATTAAAATTAAGGGAAACAGGGGGTGTGAATTGAAAATTGGATTGTGAAGAGCAATTAGGGCGCAGGCTCATTCAGAGAGGCCCAAAGAGTTTTTGTCATTACAGATTCTCTTTCAGCCAGAAATGAACATGGACCAGCTGGGTGCATTCAGTAACATGGCCCAAAAGTTTTTTGTATCAGACTTCAGTGGCCAAAAATGGCAGTGTTGGGCAAAGGGGGTGAATCAGAATTCGGCCCAAACTTACTTATTTGTATAATTTTCAATCAGAGGGAAAAACATGAACTGGGCCTCCCAGGGGTGTGAGAAGCATTTCGTGACAGGCTGAATGATGATCTTCTTTATTGATCCAGTTATTATTATTATTATGATTATTCAAAATAAATAAACTAACAAATAATCAATAAAGAAATAAAATAAAAAATGAAAGAGTAGTGTTACGTAGTGACGTTCCCAATTCCCCTTCAGATTATCTCGTCTCCCTCTCGTTCTCTCGCGGATACAATTTCCGGCGAGCGGTTTACGCCGCCGACCACCGTGAGCCACCATCTCAGACCTCTTCTTCCTAATTTCGAGTTTAGCCTAACGTGATTCCTCATTAATCTCTCGTTCTCACTCTCTAATCCTCAAAACGAAACGAACTAAAACCTAAGTGATATCAACCGGTTTACACAACAATTTCGATCCGATTGGAAGCTACCACCATAGGGGTTTTGATCAACAGAACGAGCTCTATCACATGGTAGATGAGAAAGAATGCGAGAATCGAAAGATTGTAGCGTTCACCTGGGGAGTATGAAGCTTGAAGATAATTGTTGAGGAAGACCAGAGGTGAGATAATACTAAGCATCCATCATTCTTCAGTTCTTGCTCTTCTTCTTCGTTTTCTTCTTTTTTTTTCGGCTTTCTGTGAATTGTTGATGAAGCGATAATGATGATGATGTTGTTATCGTTGCAGATGAACGTGAGTTGAAGCTTCTATGTGGAGGAGATCATCGTTGATGATGCACGTGGTTGCTAAAACGAATGTTGTTGATGAAGTTATAGGAGTTGCAGAGATTCATGGAGATTGATGAAGATGATTGTTCCGAGAAGAGGGAAGAAGATGGGAACCGAGTGAAGGATTGAAGATGGTGGTGATTTGCTGAGAAAATGAAGAAGTGAAGATGAATTGAGGAGGTTATGGAAGTGAAGGGTTTTGAAGATGATGAATGAAGGGTGGAGTCAAGATATAGAGGTTCAGGGGGAGAAAAGTGGTGGTGAAGATGGTCAAGGGATTGAGGAGTTGTGGAGAAGAACCTGAACAATGGTGGAACACCAGTTATATAGAGTCTGCAGGTTCAATTCTCCTTCTCTTTTTTTCTTGAAATTCAGTTATCAATAATTGGTTATGCTGTTAGGTTTTTGTTGTCCATCTCTAACCGAATTTGTTAGTTGTTAGATATAAGTGTGGAAAAGTTAGTTTTTGACAGTTAGAAAACTGTTATAAGTCAGTTATGAAATTGTTTGGGTGGTTACTAGTTCTGTATGAGTTTGTAACTGAATCGGTTATAGGTTGTTATAATTCTGTTAAGAATCAGTCAGCATGATTGGTCAGGAAGGTTTAGAGTGGTAGGGACTGATTTAGAAATAGATTGGAGGTTAGGAATAGTGAGGGGGATGGTTGAAAGTCTGTTTAAATAATTTTATCAATGTAAATAAATCTGTCGGTGTAAGATAGCTATTGGTTAAAAGAATGGATGCTGGGTTTTTGTACATGTATAAACTTGGAAGGTGTTAAGCTAGGTTAGTTTATGTTGATGATAAGATGTAAACAACCTACTGTCTTGTATTTGTGAGCTTGATGTTAGTTCTGAACTGGTTTTGGGGGACTGTTTGTGGGAATTTTTGACAGGTACAGAATTTTTGTTTATGTAGGCATATGCAGATTGGTGATTAAAATAGAACTGTTAGAGATTGATAGGGGATTTGTTTTCTGACTGGTTTTTGTTAATATTTGAATATGGAAGGTTTGAATGTGTATGCTATGTTGAATGTGTATGGTATATGGCTGATGATAGTAGAGCTTATTTTATGCAGGTGATATGTCGTGATGCGTGATTGATACAAGTTTGGTTGTCATGATATGGCGTGACTTGAAGTTTATGGTGCCAATGGGAATGAAGTCCTGAAGATATGAAACGAACTTGAAGAGGAATAGATATAGATCTTAGGGTTAGTGTAAAGTAAGGATGAAGTGGTATTGGACAAATATTGTTTTGGTTTAAAATTGTATGGAGTTTGGTATTTTCCAATGCATGTCAAGCGCAAGGCTACAGTTTTCTTTTTTTTGACAGTGGCTCTTGAAATTGTAATGAACAAACTGAACTTCCTTTTATCTCTTTAAATATGAAACTTCTTTTTTTTTCTTTTCAATGTGCAAATCCTGAATGAAGAAAACCCAATTGGAATGATAACCAGAGATATGGGTCAACATGACTTTAGTCGAAAGTCAACCTCACGGTTGACTTTGACTAAAAGTCAAAGTCTTTGCAATTTAGTCAAAGTCTTTGCAAATAGCTTCCAGAGGCCTTCTCTCACCAATATGCATCAATAACCAAAAGGTGCTTATGAATTTCTTTCTTTTCAAACCAACACCATAATAATCTCAATCTCTAAAAGGCTTGTCATAGGTTAGCATTTTCATCCGAATGAACTCATTCAGTACTGTACCGTAATTTATGATTCAAGTAGGACGCTAAACAATCACACGTCCAAATTCCAAAAGAAAGAACCCATTGGTTAACAAATGAATAGTGAAATAAAACCCTGATTCAATTGATGCCTTTTGATCCATCGCCACTGATTTAATGAACCAATATTATTCTTAATGAATGCATGATGTGTTAATGACCTAGTAGATGAGAATATGAGATGCATAGGCCAATTAAGAATAATTAGATGGGCAAATTTTGGGGTGCAACAGCTGCCCCTATTTAATCGTCTTAAACCTGAAGGTGAGATTGACGCTAGCCTTTCGAACATTCAAGGTAGAAGAAGATTAAATACCAAAAGAACCTGAAAATTTGCCTGATGAGAGATGTGATCCACTGGGGAAGAAATGGTGTCAAATCCACTGAGGAAGATCGTATCAACTCTAGGTTGAACAAATTAACTTTGGGTTAGAAATGAAATAGAACTCAACTCTGGGTTGAAGAAGGAAAGTGGGTCAACTCTGGGTCGAAGAATAAAGGGAAGTCAGCTCGGGGTTGGATAAGAGATAAACATCAATTCTGGATTGAGAACGGAGAGAGATATCTGTATTAGTGGGACAAGATATAAGCATCAACTCTGGGTTGAGAAAGAAAGTAAGAACATCAACTCTGGGTTGAAAACAAGAGACGGACATCAACTCTGGGTTGAGAAAAGGTAATTCAACTCTGGGTTGAATGAGGAAAGATGAACAATTAGGAATGAACATCAACTCCGGGTTGAGTGGGAAGGACAAGAGATAATCGTCAACTCTGGGTTGAGCGGGAAAGAAGAATGAGTGATAGTTGTCAACTCTCGGTTGAGCGGGGAAGATAATCAATTCTGGATTGAACAAGGGATAACCGACAACTCTGGGTTGAGTGGGAAGAACAAAAGGTGACCATTAACTCTGGGTTGAATGGGAAGAGGAGTCAATAAGAAATATCCGTCAACTCTGGGTGAGAGGGAAGACAAATGATAACCGTCAACTCTGGGTTGAGTGAGAAAAGACAAAGAATCAACTCTGGGTTGAATAAAACATGACCGTCAACTCTGGGTTGAGTGGGGAAAGATAAAAGATAACCGTCAACTCTGGGTTGACAAGGAATGACCGTCAACTCTGGGTTGAGTGGGAAAAGGAAGAAAATTCAATTCTGAATTGAACAAAGGATGACCGTCAACTCTGGGTTGAGTGGGAAAAGGAATCAATTTTGGATTGAACAAAGGATAACCGTCAACTCTGGGTTGAGTGGGAAAGTATAAAAGATAACCGTCAACTCTGGGTTGAGTGGGAAAAGGCAAGAGATAACCGTCAACTCTGGGTTGAGTGGGAAAAGGAAAGAATCAACTCTGGGTTGAATAAAGGATAACCGTCAACTCTGGGTCGAGTGGGAAAAAGGATAAAAGATAACCGTCAACTCTGGGTGAGAGGGAAAAAATAATTAACTCGGGGTTAAAAGATGAAAGGAGAACCAACTCTGGGTTGAAATCGAGAACATCAACTCTGGGTTGAAGAAAGATGAACATGATTGACTTGGGGAGATGACACCACAATGGTAACTCTGAGTGATCCAGGTGGATTATTAATTGAACGCTTGTAGGGTCCTCATCTGATGAGTAACTTGGCTTAAACTTCACATGCAATGTTTGATTTATTTTATGCACTTCTGGATATGCAATGTAATGAATTCTATATGCAGTGTACTGATTGATCAGGGATTTTGCTTTGAAGAATAGATTGGATGGAGTTCTGAAACTCTGCTTGAGAATCAAGGTAGGGTGGATGCCCCTGCTTTATTGATGATTGGATCATGTGGAAAAAATGATAACGAGAATGCAATGATATGCATGATGCATGTATGACTATGGATGGAATGATTGTCTCCAAGATACAAGGAGTGGATGGAGGAATCCTTGCAGGAAGGTTGTTGCTTGAAGGATAGCCCTTGTGAAGGTGAGGTGTTTGGCTTGACTCCTCGACACTTGTCTCGATATCTGACACTTGATTGAAGATGAAGAGATGAATTGTTACTAGCTTGCCCCAGCTTGTATGATCTCTTGAGATAGAACTTTGATAATGCTTGAATCATGGAGATTTGCGATGGACTGCCCCAGTGTCGATCATGGAATGGATGCCCCATATTGAAAGGAACTCTTCCACCAAATGGATTCTTCAGATATTTGCTCAGTAGATGACCAACCTTTGCCTTTGTAAGATTACTCGATGGAATTTCAATGTTGAACTTTCCTTGGTATCAAGTACTTAATTTCTGATTAGAGACAATTCTGTTTTGAAAAGAATAATGAGAATGCAATGCACATGTTAATCTCAAAGAAAAGATTTTATTTGTCAAAATGTTGTATTGATACTAACACAAGTGACACAACAACATTAGGAGTCAGTTTGACATGATTTTACAGTTTGTATGCTTTTGGAACGAACCCTACTTCAATTAGGACTTTTGAGGGTTGTAACGTGGCCGGGTTCACGGTTTAAGAAATAAAGGATAAAGGCTCAAATTCTACTTAAACCCACCCCTTCTTCGTGATGTTCTCCAGTCCTACGTTCAGTTAGTTTGACACGAGTATTCACCTTCCAGGAAGGATTGTGATGGATGAGGATCCTTTGTAGCTTTGATGGAGGTGGCAGTCACCCTTTGGTTCTTTTGTTGATGGTCACAACAACTTGTCCCTTGGAGGATTTCTTTCTTGTGCTTTGCCTTTTGCTTTCCCTAACTTTTGCATGGACAAAAGTTTCTTTTGATATTGGTGTTCATTGTCCACCGGGATATGCCCTTATTTTTGCCTAAGTCATTTGCTTCAAAGCTTTTCGTTTCTTTTTGACTTAGCGGGCTATTGTTTCTTTTTTTATCATGATTCATAACTTTCTTATCATTCTTTTTTTGTTGTCTCGTTCGGGAGCAAGTTGTATGACTTTGGTGATTGACTTGGTGAAAAGGTTGTGACTGCCTTTTTCTCAATGAATGAGAGACATCCATTGTGGATTGTGCTCTTCTTCTTTGTTGTGAGAGATAGAATATGATTGATCCTCTGATGGAATACCTGAAATTTGAACGCTCGGTCGCACTAACTGAAGACTACCCTGCCCCTGGTAAAGATTGAGGGTTTTGCATTTTTTGAAAAGAAACTACTACTCCATAGGCTCAAAGGGGTTTACGAAGGTTTCACTCCCTTATAACTCCGGTGTTTAGGAATTGAAACAATGCCTGTACATCCTCAGCAGGATCTTGTTCCAAAAGCATACAATTAGTGATTCATGTGTTTTTGATTTTTCATCATTCTCCTTTTTTAGTTGCTTAAGACAAATGAGTGAAGTATCAATGAACATAATGACAAAGATGAAATGATTTGAGAAAAACATGTATGTTACATTATTTTTATTTATTCAAACAGAATGAGTTTCTTACAATGAGAAGTACTTGATAACAACAAAAGTAATACAATTGAAAGTACTTTGAAGTAATCTAGGCAATGGCAGGCTTGGCCTTATTTTGATGCAAATGAAATGTTCTCTGACAAACACAAAGTCTTTAGGCTCCAATGGTGGAAGGTACCCTCATGAGGAGGCATGATTCTCTGATAGTAGCTTGATCTTGTTTATAATCCCCCATGATTCTTTGTTCTGTGAGCTTTTGTCAGATATCGGTGTGGAGGAATCGTTTTGACTGATCTGATGGAGAGGAAGAGTGTAAGAGTCCTTGGTAACCATGGATGCAAATGCATGAATGCACAAATGTTAATGGAGATGCAAATGTATCATAAATCAGGATCAAGGATCAAGGCCTCTTGGATAACAGCTTCTCATGGTCAATAAGATATGGTCGAACCCTCCAGATTCAGAGGTTCGACGTTGCTTTCTGGATAAACAGCTTGTGCATAAGTCAAAGATGGTCGAACCCTCCAGATTCAGAGGTTCGACGTTGATTCTGATATATAACTGATGTATAGCTTCTGTATAAGTCAAATGTCTCAGGATCAAAGGTTCGACGCCTTTTTAAATACCAGGAGAACCCATAGTCACCAACAGAACATGAATAGTCACCAACAAAACCGAGTCACCAACGGTACCTGTCATGTATATCCCTCCCCACTCACGGGTGCAGTCTAGGTCAGGGTAGGTCAAAATGGCAACCAGCGTTATCAGTTCTCCTGAGATACCACCATTGTTGCATCTACATGCCAACGATGATACCCCATTTGAACCTCGACTGGGCGTGGGTCTCATGATCGCACTAGACAAGACCTGACATCTCATCGGCGTCATGACTATCCACTCTATCCTAGGTATCCTATGTGTCAACTCTGGCCTGGGTATTGGGCCTTTTACCTCAAATCAGTAACATCCCATCCCAACAGACAGCAGAATAATAATCATAGTATATGAAAATAAAATGCGATGCATAAAGAAATAAAGCAATAAAGCAATAAAGTAATAAAGCAATAAAGCAATAAATAAACACCCAAAGAAAAGAAAACAAACGCAAGCTAGGATCGACTTGCTAAGAATGGACCAGCACAGGTCTATCACATCCCCAGCAGAGTCGCCAGCTGTCGCACGCTCGCGAAAATGTGAACAGAGAGTCGCCACCAATATATTTATCCCATAAGGGAAAGGAATATCAGAAAACCTAGAATAAGGATAAGAGAAGGTCTTGCGACCAGAGATAAGGTACGGGAGTCGGTTACGCAAGGGGAAGGTGCTAGCACCCCTCACGCCCATCGTACTCGATGGTATCCACCTATGTTTGTTCTATTCTAAGGGTGTATAAATCTAAAGCTTAATTACTAAGGGAATGCATGCAAATGAAAGAAAAGAAACACGGGGAAAATAAGGTTTATAAATAGTTGTGCTCGCTTAGGCCCCGCGACCTAATGCCTACGTATCCTTTTCAGGAATCAGAGCGCCGTAGTTCGGCTCTTTAGTTTTTGTTTGTTTTTGTGTTTTTTAGTTGAACAGTTACATTCACACTCCGCTGCTCGACCTCTGGAGTCTTAAGCTGGGAATGGAGCGGAAATAACGTGTCCGATTAGGAGAAAGAATGCCCTGAAGGCAAGAGAAAGAATGCCTCGGAGGCAAGAGAGAGAAGAGGGAAAATTGGTTTGTATTTTTTAGATGTAATTCCATGATGGACGATAACCTACTACAAGGCATCGCATCACTTCTTCACTTTGATTAGCTCTGAGCCTTTATTAGATATTTTGAAATGTTTTTGGTTGGGTGTCTTTTAAGGGAAATTAATTTGTGACTTGAATCATGCCATAAAAAAGGAGTTTTTTTGAATATTTAGAGAATGCACATCGAGGCCTACGCCACAATCGTTTCTCTAAATGAAATACAGTTTTTGAATAATTAGAGAATGCACATCGAGGCCTACGCCACAATCGTTTCTCTAAATGAAATACAATTTTTGAATATTTAGAGAATGCACATCGAGGCCTACGCCACAATCGTTTCTCTAAATAACGGTTAAGAAATACACCGAGGCCTACGCCTCAATCATTTCTCTTCCGCTAAGTGGGAAAGAACATACATCGGGGCCTACGCCCCAATCATTTCTTTCACACTAAAAAAAAAGCATTAGCATGATTCGCGTCGTCCTTTATTAATGTTTTAAAGTTGAAAAGAAAAAAGGGAAGAAAAACTAGCCTAAAATGATCAACTAGCCTAATGTCATGATTATACCTAAATCTATGGGAACATACAAGTAGAATTGCAAGTAAAAATCACAAGTAAACAATGGTACAAAATTAGTACACAAATTGATTTAAAGATGACTTAAAAAATAGTACAAAAGCATGGAATAAAAGATTCAAAATATAGCATGAAATGGATTAAAAGACTATTTATTTTTATGGTTTTTTTTTTATGAAGAAAATGAATTCTAATCTAAGCAAAAGAGTTAGCCTAAACTAAAATTTTTGTGATTATTCTTATATAACAAAATTGTGTTAAAAGTCTAAAAACAACATGAAAAAAATATGATTTTTATTACTAAAAGAAATTACTAAAACTAAGTAAAATCTAAATTAAAATTAAGGGAAACAGGGGGTGTGAATTGAAAATTGGATTGTGAAGAGCAATTAGGGCGCAGGCTCATTCAGAGAGGCCCAAAGAGTTTTTGTCATTACAGATTCTCTTTCAGCCAGAAATGAACATGGACCAGCTGGGTGCATTCAGTAACATGGCCCAAAAGTTTTTTGTATCAGACTTCAGTGGCCAAAAATGGCAGTGTTGGGCAAAGGGGGTGAATCAGAATTCGGCCCAAACTTACTTATTTGTATAATTTTCAATCAGAGGGAAAAACATGAACTGGGCCTCCCAGGGGTGTGAGAAGCATTTCGTGACAGGCTGAATGATGATCTTCTTTATTGATCCAGTTATTATTATTACTATGATTATTCAAAATAAATAAACTAACAAATAATCAATAAAGAAATAAAATAAAAAATGAAAGAGTAGTGTTACGTAGTGACGTTCCCAATTCCCCTTCAGATTATCTCGTCTCCCTCTCGTTCTCTCGCGGATACAACTTCCGGCGAGCGGTTTACGCCGCCGACCACCGTGAGCCACCATCTCAGACCTCTTCTTCCTAATTTCGAGTTTAGCCTAACGTGATTCCTCATTAATCTCTCGTTCTCACTCTCTAATCCTCAAAACGAAACGAACTAAAACCTAAGTGATATCAACCGGTTTACACAACAATTTCGATCCGATTGGAAGCTACCACCATAGGGGTTTTGATCAACAGAACGAGCTCTATCACATGGTAGATGAGAAAGAATGCGAGAATCGAAAGATTGTAGCGTTCACCTGGGGAGTATGAAGCTTGAAGATAATTGTTGAGGAAGACCAGAGGTGAGATAATACTAAGCATCCATCATTCTTCAGTTCTTGCTCTTCTTCTTCGTTTTCTTCTTTTTTTTTTCGGCTTTCTGTGAATTGTTGATGAAGCGATAATGATGATGATGTTGTTATCGTTGCAGATGAACGTGAGTTGAAGCTTCTATGTGGAGGAGATCATCGTTGATGATGCACGTGGTTGCTAAAACGAATGTTGTTGATGAAGTTATAGGAGTTGCAGAGATTCATGGAGATTGATGAAGATGATTGTTCCGAGAAGAGGGAAGAAGATGGGAACCGAGTGAAGGATTGAAGATGGTGGTGATTTGCTGAGAAAATGAAGAAGTGAAGATGAATTGAGGAGGTTATGGAAGTGAAGGGTTTTGAAGATGATGAATGAAGGGTGGAGTCAAGATATAGAGGTTCAGGGGGAGAAAAGTGGTGGTGAAGATGGTCAAGGGATTGAGGAGTTGTGGAGAAGAACCTGAACAATGGTGGAACACCAGTTATATAGAGTCTGCAGGTTCAATTCTCCTTCTCTTTTTTTCTTGAAATTCAGTTATCAATAATTGGTTATGCTGTTAGGTTTTTGTTGTCCATCTCTAACCGAATTTGTTAGTTGTTAGATATAAGTGTGGAAAAGTTAGTTTTTGACAGTTAGAAAACTGTTATAAGTCAGTTATGAAATTGTTTGGGTGGTTACTAGTTCTGTATGAGTTTGTAACTGAATCGGTTATAGGTTGTTATAATTCTGTTAAGAATCAGTCAGCATGATTGGTCAGGAAGGTTTAGAGTGGTAGGGACTGATTTAGAAATAGATTGGAGGTTAGGAATAGTGAGGGGGATGGTTGAAAGTCTGTTTAAATAATTTTATCAATGTAAATAAACCTGTCGGTGTAAGATAGCTATTGGTTAAAAGAATGGATGCTGGGTTTTTGTACATGTATAAACTTGGAAGGTGTTAAGCTAGGTTAGTTTATGTTGATGATAAGATGTAAACAACCTACTGTCTTGTATTTGTGAGCTTGATGTTAGTTCTGAACTGGTTTTGGGGGACTGTTTGTGGGAATTTTTGACAGGTACAGAATTTTTGTTTATGTAGGCATATGCAGATTGGTGATTAAAATAGAACTGTTAGAGATTGATAGGGGATTTGTTTTCTGACTGGTTTTTGTTAATATTTGAATATGGAAGGTTTGAATGTGTATGCTATGTTGAATGTGTATGGTATATGGCTGATGATAGTAGAGCTTATTTTATGCAGGTGATATGTCGTGATGCGTGATTGATACAAGTTTGGTTGTCATGATATGGCGTGACTTGAAGTTTATGGTGCCAATGGGAATGAAGTCCTGAAGATATGAAACGAACTTGAAGAGGAATAGATATAGATCTTAGGGTTAGTGTAAAGTAAGGATGAAGTGGTATTGGACAAATATTGTTTTGGTTTAAAATTGTATGGAGTTTGGTATTTTCCAATGCATGTCAAGCGCAAGGCTACAGTTTTCTTTTTTTTGACAGTGGCTCTTGAAATTGTAATGAACAAACTGAACTTCCTTTTATCTCTTTAAATATGAAACTTCTTTTTTTTTCTTTTCAATGTGCAAATCCTGAATGAAGAAAACCCAATTGGAATGATAACCAGAGATATGGGTCAACATGACTTTAGTCGAAAGTCAACCTCACGGTTGACTTTGACTAAAAGTCAAAGTCTTTGCAATTTAGTCAAAGTCTTTGCAAATAGCTTCCAGAGGCCTTCTCTCACCAATATGCATCAATAACCAAAAGGTGCTTATGAATTTCTTTCTTTTCAAACCAACACCATAATAATCTCAATCTCTAAAAGGCTTGTCATAGGTTAGCATTTTCATCCGAATGAACTCATTCAGTACTGTACCGTAATTTATGATTCAAGTAGGACGCTAAACAATCACACGTCCAAATTCCAAAAGAAAGAACCCATTGGTTAACAAATGAATAGTGAAATAAAACCCTGATTCAATTGATGCCTTTTGATCCATCGCCACTGATTTAATGAACCAATATTATTCTTAATGAATGCATGATGTGTTAATGACCTAGTAGATGAGAATATGAGATGCATAGGCCAATTAAGAATAATTAGATGGGCAAATTTTGGGGTGCAACATCAACGAAGAAAAGAAGGAAGTCAAAATAGGGGCTGGTTTAGAACACAACATCAAGCAAAGACTGATTCAAATGCTGCGAGACTACGTCGAGATATTCGCCTGGTCCTACGAAGATATGCCAGGCCTTGACACGGGCATTGTAGTTCATCGCCTGCCAATCAAAGAAGGTAGCACTCCAGTCAAACAGAAACTACGAAGGAGTAGGCCTGACATGTCAAAAAAGATCAAAGACGAGGTTGAAAAACAGTTCAATGCCGGATTCCTAAAAGTTGTAGGTTATCCTCCTTGGATAGCTAACATCGTGCCTGTACCTAAAAAAGACGGGAAAGTCAGAATGTGCGTGGACTACAGAGATCTGAACCGGGCAAGCCCCAAAGATGATTTTCCTTTACCACACATCGATGTACTGGTTGACAATACCGCACAATGCAAGGTATTCTCCTTTATGGACGGATTCTCAGGGTACAATCAAATCAAGATGGCACCCGAAGACATGGAAAAAGCAACTTTCACAACACCCTGGGGAACCTTTTGTTACAAAGTAATGCCCTTTGGTTTAAAGAACGCAGGAGCAACCTATCAACGTGCAATGGTAGCTCTGTTTCATGATATGATTCATCAGGAGATAGAGGTGTATGTCGACGACATGATTGCAAAATCCAACGCCGAAGAAGAACATCTGGGTCATCTACACAAGCTGTTTGACAGACTCAAGAAATACAGGTTGCGACTGAATCCAAATAAGTGTACCTTTGGAGTAAGATCCGGCAAACTCTTAGGTTTCATCGTCAGCAGCAAAGGTATTGAGGTTGATCCCGCCAAGGTCAAAGCCATTCAAGAAATGCCTATACCTCGTACCGAGAAACAAGTCAGAGGATTCTTGGGACAGCTGAATTACATCGCCCGATTTATTGCCCACATGACTACTACTTGTGTGCCGATCTTCAAACTGTTGAAGAAAGATCAAGTGGAAAGGTGGAATGACAAATGCCAGTTAGCCTTTGACAAAATCAAAGAGTATCTCCAAAAACCGCCAATCTTGTTGCCACCTGTGGAAGGAAGACCTCTGATAATGTACCTAACTGTGTTAGAAGTTTCAATGGGGTGTGTACTAGGACAACATGACGAATCCGGCTGAAAGGAGCACGCAATCTACTATCTTAGCAAAAAGTTTACCGATAATGAAACAAGATACTCACTACTCGAAAAAACTTGTTGTGCCTTAGCTTGGGCGGCTCGCCGACTAAGACAGTACATGCTAAATCACACCACTTTCCTAATCTCCAAAATGGATCCTATCAAATACGTGTTCGAAAAACCTGCTCTCTCTGGAAGAATAGCAAGATGCCAAATGATCTTAACAGAATATGACATTCAATACACTTCACAGAAAGCAATCAAAGGAAGTGTGGTAGCTGATCATCTGGCTCATCAAGCAGTGGATGATTATCAAGCATTGAACTTTGACTTCCCAGACGAGGACATTATGCTAGTCAATGACTACAAACAGCCAGGACCAAAAGAAGGACCCAAGCCAGGATCCCGGTGGACTATGGTTTTCGACGGAGCTTCTAATGCACTTGGCAATGGCATCGGAGCTGTGATCATTTCCCCTGCAGGAGGTTATACACCATTCACTGCCAGATTATGCTTCAACTGCACTAACAATATAGCTGAATACGAAGCATGTATTCTGGGTCTTAAAGCTGCAATCGATCTAAGAATCAAATTCCTGGAGGTCTACGGAGACTCTGCCTTGGTAATCTACCAAGTCAAAGAGGAATGGGACACGAAGCACCCGAATCTAATTCCTTACAAAGAATATGTGCTGAGTCTGATTCCTTACTTCGAAGAAATCACTTTTGAACACATCCCACGCGAGGAAAATCAACTAGCTGATGCCTTAGCTACCATGTCGTCCATGTTCAAAATCAGGTGGGACAACGAGGCGCCGATGATCACCATTTATAGACAAGATGAACCATCCTATTGCAATGAGATCAATACCGAAGGAACAGAAGAAAAACCATGGTTCCATGAAGTAAAAAGATATCTCGAAGCTCAGGAGTACCCTGAAGGGGCATCCATTAACGACAGAAAATTTCTAAGGAGGTTTGCAGCCAAATTCTTTCTAAGTAATGGAACCCTATACAAACGCAACCATGACTCGACTTTACTTCGTTGTGTAAACAAGAAGGAAGCAGAACAGATCATGGGAGACATACATAATGGTGCCTTCGGTACTCATTCAAGTGGACATACAATGGCTAAAAAGATCCTAAGAGCAGGTTATTACTGGTCTACCATGGAAACAGACTGCCATCACCACTCCCGAACCTGTCACAAATGCCAGATATATGCTGACAAAGTACATGTACCTCCAGTTCCTTTAAACGTCCTGACGGCTCCTTGGCCTTTTGCAATGTGGGGTATTGATATGATTGGAGAAATCAAACCCACTGCTTCCAACGGACATCGCTTTATCCTGGTCGCTATTGACTACTTCACAAAGTGGGTAGAAGCAGCTTCATTTGCTTCTGTCACCAAGAATGTGGTGGCCCGGTTCATCAAATACAATCTCATTTGTCGGTATGGCATCCCTGAACGGATTATCACGGACAATGGCACAAATTTAAACAACAGAATGATTACTGAACTTTGCACACAGTTCAAGATCAAGCATCATAATTCCTCTCCATATCGACCAAAGATGAACGGCGCGGTGGAAGCTGCCAACAAGAACATCAAGAAAATCATACAAAAAATGACAGTAACTGTTGCACCCTAAAATTTGCCCACATATTTATTTCTAACTGGCTTATTGCTTTAACATCATTTGCATTTTAGGTCATACAATAAATCATGCATCATCAAATAATTTGGCATTGGGATTAAAGATTCGTGTTTTAGACTTGCGTGCTCAGAGTTTACCAAAACAAGAGGTACATTGGTTATTGATACGAGAACTCTGCTCGTTCAAGTTGTAAGGTATTTTCATGGTACAACTGAAGAAAGATTGAACACTTCAACGTCCTATGCTTATCAAGGAATTTGATTCAAAAGGCAAGATAACTCAAACTGTGGATTCAAGTATTGAATTAAGGTTTCACCTAAGTTCAAACACGACATGCAAGGTCTTAATTCAAATTCTTATGCAAGTGCGGTGTACTAAGTTGTGTTGATTCAAGTGGCCGCATAAATTCGGATTCAAGATTGATCGATGGAGTCCAGATTCTTAAACATAATATTTGCCAAAAAATAATTCAAGCTTGTTAAGAAATAGAAACATTCCTCTCAAGGGCTTCATAATTTATTCAAGCGTCATCAAACGTTTTACACAAGAAGGTTACAAAAAATGTCCAAATGGAATTACAAAAATACAAATTTACAACAATTGACCTTTGACTCCTAAGTTTGACCGAATCAGTTTGACTTTCAAAAAAAGTGTTTCAACTTAAAATTTCCAAATCCATTCTATACTTGATTCATATCACTAGCGATGGCTAAGATTCACATTCTATTACAATGCCATAATCAGTATCAAATCTATCACAAACCCATTCCACTCTAGCTTCATTTTCTACCTTCATTCTTTCATCAATTCTAGGCTACCTTGTATCTGCAGATCATCATATCATTCCAGGGCCATTTAATGTACCAACCTGCATCATCAATGTACAAAATAGTCACACATATAGTCCACAAACATGTTGAATCAAATAAAAAACAAATTCATGGAGAGAAAGCAGCCTACTGCAGTGTTGTGCATACATTCTGAACAAAATCCTACAACTGGTTTCAAAATCCAAACATCTTCACGGTCGACTAAACTCAAGAGTAACCTTGCAATTCACCTTTCAACAAACAGCAGAATAAAGTGAATAAAAAAAAACTAAGTTATGTAGTATGTTTTCAGCACCATCACAGCTCACATCATACTTTAAAGTCAAGAAAAGGAAACATTGGAGGCAACTTGCAATCATGCTCACCACCACTTATTACAAAACCTGAAGAAGTTAAGCAAGTGTTTCAATTGGGTTCTCCTTCAAGAAGTGTTGGAATTTCAGATTCAATTACTCAGTAAACAAGTTCAGAATCCAAACAATCTAATATATCCACATCCAATTCAAGAGGAAAAGCTAACACAATATTGTGATCCCTAGTTTCACTAACAGTTTGTTAAATTAAACCAACATTTTCTAATCCCAGCTCAGCCAAATTCCTATTAATCTAACTACCTTCCAGATTTCCAACTCCCTCCAACCGAATTAACTACCATTTACTAACTAGCATTCCTAACTGTCACTAACCTTCATAACTAACCTACCCTTAACTAACCCTCAACTTTAAAAACCCTTGTAACTAACTTTCAGAACCAACCAAACAGAATAACCAACTCCCTAACAGTTTTCTAACCAACTGACCTATCTCTAACCATTTTCCCAACTGAATTCAACAGAGTTAACAACCTAACTAACTTTCTGCTAGGCCTCATAACAAAATTCAACAGAATTCAACAGAATATAACAGAATAACAGAGAAGAAACAGGGTGGGGACTAACCTCTATAAAAGATCAGAACTCAGATACCATCAGGTTCCTCCTCGCCTCTACCATTTTTGCTCTTCATTCTCTCTGCAACTTTCAGACCCTCCATCATTCTCTTCTTCACCGCTCTCCATCACCACCCTTCACGATTACACCTCTTCAATCTTAACCACATACAAGAAACCTCTTCAACCTTCATCTTTCAATCATCAATAATATTCCTCCATTCACAACAATCGCCATGACTTTCATCTCCACCTTCCCACAATCTTCATCACAAAAACAGGAAATCATCTTCAACCATCACCGATTCTTCATCATCTCATCGTCAAACTTCAACCTTCTTCTGATATAACCTTCACGATCTTAAACTTTTCTCTGGTTCATTGACACTTCATCATCAACCTCCAAAAACTTCATCCCTCGATCTACACATCACAGAATCGTAACAACCTCACCTTCATCCTTCATCGCTTCGATCTCCATCACGTATCCGCAGCAAGCTTTCTCTACCTACAATCATTGACGTCAAAAGGAACCATCGATTTCTCTCCAATCGCCATCTTCTTCTGCAATAACAACAGTTATCACGATCTCATCATCGTAGCAAATCCGAAACACCGAAAGAACCAGAAAAAAGAAAAAGGATCGAACAGAGACGGAGGATCGATTTGAGAGGGTTTGATCGGAGATGTCAGATTGAGAGTGAATCATAAACGGAGAGAAGAGATAAGGGAGAGCGTTTCGGTTTGTCTTTGGTCATGGTGGTGCAATGGAGGATCTCACCGGAGAAGAAGAGCCTCCGCGCCGCAGTTCGCTGTTCGTGAAGGAAAGGAGCTGAGAGGGGAACGCAAAGGACTCCAATCGTCACTCTTCAAGTAACCCTATCCCCTTTTGTTTATTATTATAATTAGTATATTATTATGTTAATGTTAATTAGGGATTAATATCATAAGGTCTGGATTATTCGGCTTTGATTAGGGATTAATCAGTAATAATAATTGGTTAATAAAATTGAAGAATGGTTGAATTGGATCAAACAAAATCTGAAGATGGATTGAAACTCCATTAGGCCTTCACTGAAATCGCTATTTCCACCCCCAGGACAAGGCCCAAAACGCGCCCTAGTGTAAATCCAATGCATTTCATTTTGCTTCTGCACCCCCATGTGTTGTTAGATTTTTCTCCTTTTGCAATTTGTATCTCTTCTAACTTTGGTTCCATAAATCAGTTTTAGCTCAAATGAAAAATCAATAAAAATATTTTTTAGATAGTTTTATGTATGTAGATAATTGTGGTATTTTTTGTATATTTTTAGATTTTGTTCTTCTATTTTTGAAAAATCCTTTCCTTCAACATGTTCATTTTCTTTTTGTTTTGATAGGTTTTGCAAAATAATTTGTTTAAATGCCTTAGGGATTGAATCTAATTGCCATCTTTTGTGTGATATCAGTAGACTCATATACCATATTGTGTAAAAAAAATAAAAGTTTAATTCTATGTGTTGGTTAGGTTTTCATTAGATTTTCTATACCCGATTTATGTACGTTCCTAAACGGATAACCATGTGAATTTGACCTATAATTTGCTTTGCCTTTATGCAATTGACTTAGTTTCTTTTTATACATATAAGTAGGGATGTTTAGAGGTCCTAAGACCTGGAGTTGAATTTTTCAAGTCATGTTTTCTTATTTTACTTGATTTTTCTTTTTCACTTGTAAATAACTCACCTTTGGTTAACGATCGCACCATAATTTGTCCGAATGACCTATAATTTTGTATGAGACTTTGTGACTTGATTCCATGATTGTTTAGACACCTATTAGAGGTCATTAGCTACTGACTTATAACATTTGATCACATCTTTCTAACTTCACTCCTAATTTGAATCCTACTAGCTAGTTTTGACTTAATCTTGTGTAGTTTTGTTAGAACTTTGTTTGCTTCAAGTTAATTGACTAACATAGATTGGCACAAGGTCTTGGACCTATAAATGAACCAATTACTACTGACTTTAAGCTTTGTTCATGGTTTCGTTTGCTTTTTGTTTTGATTAATGGATGTTTGTTCGCTAATTGTTAAGTGACGATTTATGCGATACTTTGGTAACTCTTTGTGAATATTTTCGTGTAGTGCCATATGGCTTTTGTGTTTGATTTAGGACACTTATTTCCTTGGTTTGCTATTGCCCTAGGGCTCTCTTCTCATCTTATTGGAGTTGTAACTCCATTCTTTTGCCATGTTCCCTTAGACTCTTCCTTCTTTGTTAAGAGGAATTGAGATAGGTTAGGATAGTTATCGTTGACCTTAGGGCCATTAGACTTAGATTAGAATAACTTAGATTAGAGAATAGGTTAATACCCCTTTGTTCATCTCTTTTTCTTTTCAACTTTAAAACACTAATAAATAAAGAGGCGAATCACATTAAGAAAGTGATAGAGAAATGAGTGGGATTCATTCCCTAATCTGTTTCTCAATCACTTAGTGGCATAGAAATGAGTGGGATTCATTCCCTAATCTGTTTCTCGGTCACTACTTAATGGGAGAGAAATGAGTGGGATTCATTCCCTAATCTGTTTCTCAAACATTAATTAATGGGATAGAAATGAGTGGGATTCATTCCCTAATCTGTTTCTTGAACATTATATAATGGGATAGAAGTGAGTGGGATTCATTCCCTAATCTGCTTCTCGATCATTATACATTTTATGTGATTCAAATCGCAAAGTAAATTCCCTTAAAAAATACCCAACCAAAAACATTTAAAACACTTAATAAAGGCTCGAATTAAAACAAAGTGACGAAGTGGTGCGAAACCTTGTATTGGGTTTTGTTCATCATGTAGTTACATAAAAAACACAAACCCAAGTTCATTCTTTTGCCTTGTTAGGCGCTTAGGAACAAGTTAAGTCCTTTCCAAAAGTAGGCGTATAAGTCTCCAAAGGTCGAGCATCGTGGATTGTGACTTTAACCTCTGTTCAACTAAAAAACACAAAACAAATGGAAACTATGGAGCCGAACTACGGTCGTTCTGATTCCTGAAAAGGATACGTAGGCATTGGGTCGCGGGGCCTAAGCGAACACACTTGTAAATAAATCCTTCTTTTCCCCGTATTTCTTTTGCATGCATTCGCATTTAGTTTTAGACATTAGACACCCTTTAGATAGAAACAAACGTAGGTGGATACCATCGAGTACGATGGGCGCGAGGGGTGCTAGCACCTTCCCCTTGCGTAACCGACTCCCGTGCCCTGTTCTCTGGTCGAAAGACCTTGTTCTTGTTCCGAGTTAGGTTTCTGATATTCCTTTCCCGCGATGGGATAAATATATTAGTGGCGACTCTGATCCATTTTTCGCGGTAGCGACAGCTGGCGACTCTGCTGGGGACGTTGCTAGACCTGTGCTGGTCCGTTCTTAGCGAGTCGATCCTAGCCTTTGTTTGTTTGTTTATTGGGTGTTTCTTTGTTTGTTTGTTTATTTTTTTATATGTTGTATATATGCATATCATGTTTATTTCTGTTTGCACATCATGCATATGAATTATATTCTGTGTTCCTTGGGGTCTTCTGTTCTGTTTTGCAGGTTGGGTGGGTTGTTCTATGAGGTAAAAGGCCCAATACCCAGGCCAGAGTTAACACATAGGATACCTAGGATAGAGTGGATAGTCACGACGCCAACAGAATGTCAGGTTCTGTTGATTGCGATCATGAGACCCACGACCAGCTGAGACTCGAATGGGATACCGTTGTTGGCATGTATTTGCAACAATGATGGTGTTTCAGGAGAGTTGCTAACGCTGGAGACCTTTTGACCTACCTTGACCTAGACTACACCTGTGAGTGGGGTGGGATATACATGACAGGTACCGTTGGTGACTATTCTGTTCTGTTGGTGACTATTGGTTTTCCTGGTATTCAAAAAAGGTGTCGGACCTTTGATCGTGTGACATTTGACATGTATCAGTTATTCAGAAGTTTGTATGGTGGTTACTAAGATTATATGGACCGTTGATCCCATGCTTTTGCATTGCATAACATCATTGCTTTGTCCGCTCCTTTTATGAAAGATCCTAAAGTCTATTTCCAAAAAAAAAAGCAAAAAAGAAAAGGAAAAGATACTATATGCAAAAAAAAAAAAGAGAATAAAAGAGAAACAAAAAGTGTGTGAAAGGACTTTAGGATCCCTTGTAAATGAAACATGCATTCATCCTATCATTCATTTCATAGTTCTCTCAGAAGCTTATGAGGGCCCTTTCCACTCAGATTCTGACTTCAGCAACAAATTGACTTCTCACCTCTACGTGCTCGAAAGTTAATGATGGAACAACTCCGTGAGGTTTTTGAATGAGATGAGGACAGAAATGGGGATTAACATGAATCAGTGTATGGAGGTTATTCAAACCTTTTCTCTTAGACAAGAAGAGTTGAGAGAGGTTCTTCAAAGGCTAAATGCAATGTTAATCTCACCTCAAGAGAAGGTCTTTTGAATCAGCATGTCTGAAGTAATGTTGAGATTCCTATTCTTGGTAAGGAGAATTCACATCATTGAAGTCTTCAAGTTTCCGAGTATTGAAATTGAAAAAAAGGTTCCACCTCTTGGAGAAAATTTTGAAAGCCGTAAAAGATTGCGACTCCTTCGAGTTAGACATTGCGTGTTTGTGCCTAGTGCCTGATATCAAGAACTGCAAAGGTCATTTATGCTCACTCCGAACAGTTCGGATATTGAAGTTAATGTGGTAATTACCTCTTGTACATATGTGGAAGTTGCTTGGGGCTCCCGATCGAGGGATAAGCAAGACGTATTCTTATCTTGAGCATTGTGTCATTTGCATTGCTCGAATCCCTAAAGCATTACAAATTCTTGTGTGACTCCGTCTGAATCTTTTTCCATGTGATAATCAAGAATTTTCTACAGAGGCATTTCTCATTCTCAAGCTATTGCTTCATATCATGTGTCATATCTTCCCGTAATTTTCTTCTTAGTGGCCTTTGCTCGTCAATAAAGAAAGAAAGAATATGAGAAATGAACCGATGTAATTTCAATACCTTGTGCTCAGTTATATCCCTGATTGTTGGCATTTCAGTTGGTGTTTTGGGTCTTCCTCACCACAGATAGTTCTCTTGAGTTCGATGATAATGCAATATTCTTTCAGTCATGGTGGTGATTACTGTTCTAGCATCTATATTTGGGGCTCCCGACCGAGGGATAAGCAAGACATTGTCTATCTTGAGTATTGCACCATTTGCGTTGCTCGAATCCCTGAAGTAAGGCAAAAATGTACCACTCTTGTACGCCTTTGTTAGAATATACTTCTGGGAAGTAATCTGAAGTGTGTGGAAAGAACATATGATAATGCTAAGTGGTTACCATGCTGGGGCACCTAGCCATTCAACCGAAGGTGGTAGGACATTCAAAGACAGAATTCAAGTCCTCGTTGATTTCGGAATAACCACAATCCACTCCAAGAGGTCCTATGCACAAGTTGAAGTCTCAATGGGGTATCAAAACTGCAAAAGGCATTCGAGAGCAATAAGTCCATACGGAGTCAAGTCTCCTCAACAATGGCATTCATTTAGTTCTTTATTGCATTCTCATTTGTAACGTTTCATTGTTTGTTTAAGCATTTCTAGCATGTAAAAATTTGTTAATTTCTGAATGAAAATCATAATGCATTGTTTATGTTTGTCTTGAAGTAATCCATTCGTTTTCGCTCAAAAAAAAAAGTTTTTGGCATTACGATACCAACTTTACTAATCACTTGCTTAGGCAACGAGCGGAGGGAGAATGATGATAAAAAAAATGCAAAATCCCTAATTGTGTGTTTTTGAATAAAATCCTACTGATGATGTACAGGCATTGTTTCAAATCCTTAAACACCGGAGATATAAGGGAGATAGACCCTCGTTAACCCCTTTGAGCCTTGAAAGAGGAGTTTCTTGTGTTATCAAAAAAAAAAAACCCTTATTTTTAATCCTGGGCAGGGTAGTGTTCATTTAACTTGATCAAGTGTTCAAAACTCACAAATGGTATGCATCTAAGGATACAACAATGGTTATCCTTCAAAAGGTTGAGGAAATTTAAAACCGTGATGGTTATCCTTCACCTACCAAGAGGACAAAAAATGATGATGCCACAATGGTAATTCTTCATTAATCATGGAATGAGGCAATCGCAATCACTTCCAACGAATCAAAAACAATGCGAGGTCACACGACTTGTTCAAGAAAGAAAAAGAAAAAAATATTGCAAAAAAAAAAGAAAAGAAAAGGATAAAGAAAAGAATATGGCAATAGAAAAAAAAGGGATGGAAAAATAAAGCAAGAACAAAGTTGTGTGATAATGATTCAAAAGAATAAAAGGTGAGCGACTGCCATGTCCGAAAAATCTCATTGATTCCTCAACCATTTCAAAAAAATTCCTTGTGAGGGGTGAACACTCATGTTGAGTTAATTGAACGTAGGAGTGGAGAACATCACGAAGGGGGTGGGCACCAAATAATTTTGAACCTAAAAATCCTTTGTTTCTGAAAACCGTGAACCCGGCCAAGTTACAACCCTTAAAAGTCCTAATTGAAGTAGGGTTTATTTCGAAAGCGCACTCTAATAGCGTTTAACTGACTCCCAATGAAGCGTAACACATATCTATGTTGGTATTGTATGCCCGCTTTATCTTTCATTCACAAGAGAGGGCCACCTCATTGCATAAAAAGTTTTAAACTTCAAGACTAGCAAAGGCTTTGCATTAGAATTATCATTCTTAGAATTAACATTCTTTTGCATACAAAACATTTGCTTAAACATCAAGGAAATTTCTATGATGAGAATCCATGAAGAGCTTGATCATATCAAAGTAAAAGGACTTGAGAACTCCTTAGAGTAAAAAGAAATCATTTCGGAGACTGACATTAAGGGGCATGTTGCCTGAAGACTCCATTGAGCATGAGCAGTGGGTACTCTCTTTGATTGATTACCCTGAAGGTTTTGAATACTCTATTGAGTGTGGTAAAGTTACCCCCACGATTTGTGGGATCTTAAGGGAAGTAAAACTCGAGGATTCTGATAAGATGTACATAATCAGGGGCAGTCACGACGAGGAATCTCTCTCGTGAGGTCAACCAATCTGGGGCAAGCAAATCAAGGTTTGACATCTCAAATTCGACCAATCAGGGTTAATCAAGTCGAGGAATCTCTCTCTTGATTTCAATCATTCTGAAGTAGTGACGTCGAGGAATCTCTCAAGCTCACTCAATCTGGGGCAATTACATCGAGATTCGGAAAATCTCTTCAAGGATCCGTGGATCACGAGAAAGAATATTTCAAACGCTTGAATATGCTGGGGCAGAATTATGTCAAGTAAGCGTGGTGAAGAGATCCTTTCGAGGCAAATATCTTTGTAAATCAGATATCTTCATGAGTCAGGCGGCCTGGGGCATGACCCTTTTGGTTTGTATTGAAGAAACCATCATTCACTTGTAAAGTGCAGTTGGCCATCATAGAGTGGAGAAGTATCATAATGCTTTTCCCCAGTAAGTTACTCTCTCCCCAAGCATAAGAGTTTATTTCTCCTGAGAGTTGACTCCATTCCTCAAGCATAGGAGTTTATTTCTCCTTGAAAAGTCACTCCCCGAGCATAGGAGTTTATTTCCCCTGAGAATTCATTCTCTCCCCAAGTATAGGAGTTTATTTCTCCTCGAAGTTGTTCCACTCATCCCATGAAGAGTTCCTCATCAAGGTTTCTCATCCCTAACATGGTAAATTGAGGGAATCTCCTCAAGCTAAAAATTCTCCGAGCTATGGCACATGGTGAGAAGTCAGAAATTATTCTTCAAGTCAACAATCAGAAGTACATCTTGCAAGTCAAAGTCCAATATCTATTGGCACCCCCATAGAGTTCACAACACTAAGGGGATTCTCCCTGGTGTTTACCTCTCCCGAGGTCAGAGACGAAGTTCGATTGACAAGTCACTGGAATATTCTTTAAAGGACCCTCATTATCTCTACATACAGTAATCATTGCATTCACATTGCATCTACAAAAACGCGTAGCATTTCCATGAATATGGAGCATTACGCCATGGAAAAATTCAAACATGCATCAATGCATAAGCCAAGTTTGTATGTGCTTCCAAGGCACAAAGTAACATATCCCCAGAAGAAGTCGCACTTTCTCTCTCCATTGTGGATTGAATACAAAGTCAGTCTTCATTAAGATCATTGTCTCCTTGGTTATTTCCCGTTTGCTGAGTTCAATCATTTGGATAACCCATACTTTGTGTGTGGCAATTCGAATGATTGTCACCCTTGTAGAATTACACCCCGCCTTTTGGCCTGAGGGAACCATGTAGTTCTTATATTCCGTAAGTAATCAATACCCTCTTCAAAGCCCAGTGTTTACTGGCATCATCTAATAGAGTCTGGTCGTCACCAGTCCTCTCTTTGTATTCAGTTTTTGTGAGTCCCCTTACTGCCTTTTGCATAAGGGATACCTCTTGCTTCTTGCAAGTCTTGTTTTGGTTATTTTCCCGCATGTCGCGTGCATAATAGAGTGCGAATGAGGGTGGAAATTCAATCCATCTCATTTTTCAATCATTTGAAATCCATACTATGTGTGTGGCAAATTCGAGTGATTGCCACCCTCGAAGAGTACACCCCGCCTTTGGCCTGAGGGATCCATGTAATTCTTATGCTTCGCAAGCATTGATATCTCCTTGAAAGCCCAGTATTTACTGGCATCCCCTGACTGATTCTAGTCGTTACCAGTCTCCTTCAATCAAGTCCAATGATTATTGGCATCTCTTTCCTTAAAGTCCCATGGTTATGGGCATCCTTCAAATTCTGGTTGTTACCAGCGAAAGTCCTATGGTTATAGGCATCCTTTGGTTGAGTCTAGTTGTCACTAGCCTTTTCCTTAAAGTCCTGTGGTTACAGGCATCCTTTGGTCAGTTCTAGTTGTTACTAGTCTGTTCCTTTAAAGTCCTGTTGTTACAGGCATCCTTTGTTCAGTTCTAGTCGTTACTAGTCTGTTCCTTTAAAGTCCTGTCGTTACAGGCATCCTTTGGTTAGGTCTGATTGTTATTGGTCCTTTCCTTCAAATTCTGGTTGTTACCAGCAAAAAGTCCTATGGTTATAGACATCCTTTGGTTGAGTCTAGTGGTTACTGGCCTTTTCCTTAAAGTCCTGTGGTTACAGGCATCCTTCGGTTAGGTCTGATTGTTATTGGTCCTTTCCTTCAAAGTCCGGTTGTTATCGGCAAAGGTCCAGTAGTTGACTGGCGTTTCTTGTTTATGTCAAGCATTTAATAGTATCCCTTGTTTGGAATCAGTAGTAACTGGTGTCCTCTTTCGAAATCACAATTACAAACATCACCTCAGAGTTGTTACTCCAGAGCGCAAATTTTTGGGTTCTTGGGGTATTCAATCCACTTACACCTCAAATGTCCAGAACTTGTATCGTTCATACATTCAGGTTCAAGAAGATTGAATAGGGGCAGCTGTTGCACCCTAAAATTTGCCCACATATTTATTTCTAACTGGCTTATTGCTTTAACATCATTTGCATTTTAGGTCATACAATAAATCATGCATCATCAAATAATTTGGCATTGGGATTAAAGATTCGTGTTTTAGACTTGCGTGCTCAGAGTTTACCAAAACAAGAGGTACATTGGTTATTGATACGAGAACTCTGCTCGTTCAAGTTGTAAGGTATTTTCATGGTACAACTGAAGAAAGATTGAACACTTCAACGTCCTATGCTTATCAAGGAATTTGATTCAAAAGGCAAGATAACTCAAACTGTGGATTCAAGTATTGAATTAAGGTTTCACCTAAGTTCAAACACGACATGCAAGGTCTTAATTCAAATTCTTATGCAAGTGCGGTGTACTAAGTTGTGTTGATTCAAGTGGCCGCATAAATTCGGATTCAAGATTGATCGATGGAGTCCAGATTCTTAAACATAATATTTGCCAAAAAATAATTCAAGCTTGTTAAGAAATAGAAACATTCCTCTCAAGGGCTTCATAATTTATTCAAGCGTCATCAAACGTTTTACACAAGAAGGTTACAAAAAATGTCCAAATGGAATTACAAAAATACAAATTTACAACAATTGACCTTTGACTCCTAAGTTTGACCGAATCAGTTTGACTTTCAAAAAAAGTGTTTCAACTTAAAATTTCCAAATCCATTCTATACTTGATTCATATCACTAGCGATGGCTAAGATTCACATTCTATTACAATGCCATAATCAGTATCAAATCTATCACAAACCCATTCCACTCTAGCTTCATTTTCTACCTTCATTCTTTCATCAATTCTAGGCTACCTTGTATCTGCAGATCATCATATCATTCCAGGGCCATTTAATGTACCAACCTGCATCATCAATGTACAAAATAGTCACACATATAGTCCACAAACATGTTGAATCAAATAAAAAACAAATTCATGGAGAGAAAGCAGCCTACTGCAGTGTTGTGCATACATTCTGAACAAAATCCTACAACTGGTTTCAAAATCCAAACATCTTCACGGTCGACTAAACTCAAGAGTAACCTTGCAATTCACCTTTCAACAAACAGCAGAATAAAGTGAATAAAAAAAAACTAAGTTATGTAGTATGTTTTCAGCACCATCACAGCTCACATCATACTTTAAAGTCAAGAAAAGGAAACATTGGAGGCAACTTGCAATCATGCTCACCACCACTTATTACAAAACCTGAAGAAGTTAAGCAAGTGTTTCAATTGGGTTCTCCTTCAAGAAGTGTTGGAATTTCAGATTCAATTACTCAGTAAACAAGTTCAGAATCCAAACAATCTAATATATCCACATCCAATTCAAGAGGAAAAGCTAACACAATATTGTGATCCCTAGTTTCACTAACAGTTTGTTAAATTAAACCAACATTTTCTAATCCCAGCTCAGCCAAATTCCTATTAATCTAACTATACCTTCCAGATTTCCAACTCCCTCCAACCGAATTAACTACCATTTACTAACTAGCATTCCTAACTGTCACTAACCTTCATAACTAACCTACCCTTAACTAACCCTCAACTTTAAAAACCCTTGTAACTAACTTTCAGAACCAACCAAACAGAATAACCAACTCCCTAACAGTTTTCTAACCAACTGACCTATCTCTAACCATTTTCCCAACTGAATTCAACAGAGTTAACAACCTAACTAACTTTCTGCTAGGCCTCATAACAGAATTCAACAGAATTCAACAGAATATAACAGAATAACAGAGAAGAAACAGGGTGGGGACTAACCTCTATAAAAGATCAGAACTCAGATACCATCAGGTTCCTCCTCGCCTCTACCATTTTTGCTCTTCATTCTCTCTGCAACTTTCAGACCCTCCATCATTCTCTTCTTCACCGCTCTCCATCACCACCCTTCACGATTACACCTCTTCAATCTTAACCACATACAAGAAACCTCTTCAACCTTCATCTTTCAATCATCAATAATATTCCTCCATTCACAACAATCGCCATGACTTTCATCTCCACCTTCCCACAATCTTCATCACAAAAACAGGAAATCATCTTCAACCATCACCGATTCTTCATCATCTCATCGTCAAACTTCAACCTTCTTCTGATATAACCTTCACGATCTTAAACTTTTCTCTGGTTCATTGACACTTCATCATCAACCTCCAAAAACTTCATCCCTCGATCTACACATCACAGAATCGTAACAACCTCACCTTCATCCTTCATCGCTTCGATCTCCATCACGTATCCGCAGCAAGCTTTCTCTACCTACAATCATTGACGTCAAAAGGAACCATCGATTTCTCTCCAATCGCCATCTTCTTCTGCAATAACAACAGTTATCACGATCTCATCATCGTAGCAAATCCGAAACACCGAAAGAACCAGAAAAAAGAAAAAGGATCGAACAGAGACGGAGGATCGATTTGAGAGGGTTTGATCGGAGATGTCAGATTGAGAGTGAATCATAAACGGAGAGAAGAGATAAGGGAGAGCGTTTCGGTTTGTCTTTGGTCATGGTGGTGCAATGGAGGATCTCACCGGAGAAGAAGAGCCTCCGCGCCGCAGTTCGCTGTTCGTGAAGGAGAGGAGCTGAGAGGGGAACGCAAAGGACTCCAATCGTCACTCTTCAAGTAACCCTATCCCCTTTTGTTTATTATTATAATTAGTATATTATTATGTTAATGTTAATTAGGGATTAATATCATAAGGTCTGGATTATTCGGCTTTGATTAGGGATTAATCAGTAATAATAATTGGTTAATAAAATTGAAGAATGGTTGAATTGGATCAAACAAAATCTGAAGATGGATTGAAACTCCATTAGGCCTTCACTGAAATCGCTATTTCCACCCCCAGGACAAGGCCCAAAACGCGCCCTAGTGTAAATCCAATGCATTTCATTTTGCTTCTGCACCCCCATGTGTTGTTAGATTTTTCTCCTTTTGCAATTTGTATCTCTTCTAACTTTGGTTCCATAAATCAGTTTTAGCTCAAATGAAAAATCAATAAAAATATTTTTTAGATAGTTTTATGTATGTAGATAATTGTGGTATTTTTTGTATATTTTTAGATTTTGTTCTTCTATTTTTGAAAAATCCTTTCCTTCAACATGTTCATTTTCTTTTTGTTTTGATAGGTTTTGCAAAATAATTTGTTTAAATGCCTTAGGGATTGAATCTAATTGCCATCTTTTGTGTGATATCAGTAGACTCATATACCATATTGTGTAAAAAAAATAAAAGTTTAATTCTATGTGTTGGTTAGGTTTTCATTAGATTTTCTATACCCGATTTATGTACGTTCCTAAACGGATAACCATGTGAATTTGACCTATAATTTGCTTTGCCTTTATGCAATTGACTTAGTTTCTTTTTATACATATAAGTAGGGATGTTTAGAGGTCCTAAGACCTGGAGTTGAATTTTTCAAGTCATGTTTTCTTATTTTACTTGATTTTTCTTTTTCACTTGTAAATAACTCACCTTTGGTTAACGATCGCACCATAATTTGTCCGAATGACCTATAATTTTGTATGAGACTTTGTGACTTGATTCCATGATTGTTTAGACACCTATTAGAGGTCATTAGCTACTGACTTATAACATTTGATCACATCTTTCTAACTTCACTCCTAATTTGAATCCTACTAGCTAGTTTTGACTTAATCTTGTGTAGTTTTGTTAGAACTTTGTTTGCTTCAAGTTAATTGACTAACATAGATTGGCACAAGGTCTTGGACCTATAAATGAACCAATTACTACTGACTTTAAGCTTTGTTCATGGTTTCGTTTGCTTTTTGTTTTGATTAATGGATGTTTGTTCGCTAATTGTTAAGTGACGATTTATGCGATACTTTGGTAACTCTTTGTGAATATTTTCGTGTAGTGCCATATGGCTTTTGTGTTTGATTTAGGACACTTATTTCCTTGGTTTGCTATTTCCCTAGGGCTCTCTTCTCATCTTATTGGAGTTGTAACTCCATTCTTTTGCCATGTTCCCTTAGACTCTTCCTTCTTTGTTAAGAGGAATTGAGATAGGTTAGGATAGTTATCCTTGACCTTAGGGCCATTAGACTTAGATTAGAATAACTTAGATTAGAGAATAGGTTAATACCCCTTTGTTCATCTCTTTTTCTTTTCAACTTTAAAACACTAATAAATAAAGAGGCGAATCACATTAAGAAAGTGATAGAGAAATGAGTGGGATTCATTCCCTAATCTGTTTCTCAATCACTTAGTGGCATAGAAATGAGTGGGATTCATTCCCTAATCTGTTTCTCGGTCACTACTTAATGGGAGAGAAATGAGTGGGATTCATTCCCTAATCTGTTTCTCAAACATTAATTAATGGGATAGAAATGAGTGGGATTCATTCCCTAATCTGTTTCTTGAACATTATATAATGGGATAGAAGTGAGTGGGATTCATTCCCTAATCTGCTTCTCGATCATTATACATTTTATGTGATTCAAATCGCAAAGTAAATTCCCTTAAAAAATACCCAACCAAAAACATTTAAAACACTTAATAAAGGCTCGAATTAAAACAAAGTGACGAAGTGGTGCGAAACCTTGTATTGGGTTTTGTTCATCATGTAGTTACATAAAAAACACAAACCCAAGTTCATTCTTTTGCCTTGTTAGGCGCTTAGGAACAAGTTAAGTCCTTTCCAAAAGTAGGCGTATAAGTCTCCAAAGGTCGAGCATCGTGGATTGTGACTTTAACCTCTGTTCAACTAAAAAACACAAAACAAATGGAAACTATGGAGCCGAACTACGGTCGTTCTGATTCCTGAAAAGGATACGTAGGCATTGGGTCGCGGGGCCTAAGCGAACACACTTGTAAATAAATCCTTCTTTTCCCCGTATTTCTTTTGCATGCATTCGCATTTAGTTTTAGACATTAGACACCCTTTAGATAGAAACAAACGTAGGTGGATACCATCGAGTACGATGGGCGCGAGGGGTGCTAGCACCTTCCCCTTGCGTAACCGACTCCCGTGCCATGTTCTCTGGTCGAAAGACCTTGTTCTTGTTCCGAGTTAGGTTTCTGATATTCCTTTCCCGCGATGGGATAAATATATTAGTGGCGACTCTGATCCATTTTTCGCGGTAGCGACAGTAACCTACAAAGACTGGCATGAGATGTTACCTTTTGCTCTTCATGGTTATCGCACATCTGCGCGTACTTCAACAGGGGCAACTCCATTCTCCTTAGTCTATGGTATGGAGGCAGTTCTTCCAATTGAAATTCAGATTCCTTCCCTAAGGATTATGAAAGAAGCCGATCTAGACGAAGACGATTGGATTCAAACACGGTTGGACCAGATAAACTTGATTAATTAAAAGAGGCTCGCAGCTATTTGTCATGGTCAGCTATACCAAAAGCGTATGATCAAAGCCTTCAACAAAAAAGTCAAAAGTCAAGCATACCAAACTGGTGGCTTGGTTGTCAAACGCATCATCTTACCACAAGGTGATCCCAGAGGCAAATGGACTCCCACCTATGAGGGACCATTCGTAATCAAGAAAATATTCTCCGGCGGTGCCATGTTGCTTACTACCATGGATGGCGAGGATTTCCTACACCCTGTGAATGCGGACATAGTCAAAAAATACTTCGCTTAAAAAAACAAAAAAAAAAACAGCTCGCTAAGTTGAAAACCTGAAAGGGCGACTTAGGCAAAAAAAAATGAGCGTCTCGGTGGATTGAAAACCCGAAAGGGCGGTCCAGGCAAAAATTAGAGACTAAATAAAATCATCCCGGTAGGCTGAAAACCTGAAAGGGCAGCCTAGGCAAAAGTTAGGGAATAAAGTGTACAACTATGTTCCGTTTAGCTGTCTACTCACCGTCAAGATTCAACACATCAAAGATACCGATCAGTCTAATTACTTTCTTCCAACAAGTGAGGGATGAGATGCTCGAAGAAAGATTGGCAATAGCAGAATTGAAACTTGACTGGATCGTTTCCACATAGCTATTTATCTTTATAAATATTTTCCAAAGCTTTATGGCAATTTCCTACTTCTAGGATTGTTGTCTCCCTGTGCTTATCAGCCTATCATGGCTCTTTTTCAAAAATCAATGCAGCTTAGGCTCAAAATCACCATTTTCACTTTTTCTGTTTTGAATACGTAAACGTCCCAATGATAAATTTGAATGAACATGTGCATTTGAATATGATTGATGTTTACCATGAAAAACAGGAATAGCATTCAGGTAATGTCCCAATCATCTGGACATCATCCCATCAGAAGAAAAATCCCTAAGAGAAACACACTTCTCAGCAAATTCCTCAATAAGATTTTCTCTCCAAAAGAAGTCTTATCCCCCAACAGGGTTGTTCCAGATTACTATCCTCAGAAGGTGTGATCTCCACACCGGGACTTGGTCAGATAGTGCATCGGAGGATTATGCATCTTCCTCATTCCCACTTAAAAGGGCATCAAAATCAGAACTTCCAACTACCTTTCATTCCCAAGCGGTAGTCAAAGATCCTTCAACAGAGTACCATGTTCCTCAAAGAAGTCTTATCCCCCAGCCGAGGGTACTCAAACAAGACAAGAGATCATCACAATATAGTCATATCCAGATGGCTAGCGGAGATTTACCTTCAAACCAGAAGCTCGATACGCTCATCAGACATCATATTCATACATCATACATCATACATCATACATCATACATCATACATCATATTCATACATCATACATCATACATCATACATCATACATCATACATCATATTCACACATCATACATTCATATTCATACATCATACATCATATATTCATACATCATACATCATATATCATATATCACACATCATGCATCATGCGCATATTCATACACATATTCATACACAACATAACATGCATATTTCTCCTTTAGCTCGAGAATATCTCACATTACATGCATCATAAACATTGCATATCACTAACTTGATTTTTCAGGTAGACGGATATCTTCAACAAAGATGTTCTCAATCACATGCAGTGTTCACCTGAATGCCATGAACGGTTCTCTCAGATATAATCAAGCTGAAGATTCATTCTGATCACTTACCAACTCAAAAACAGACATCGAAGATCTAAAGCTGATACCTCAAACGGTTCCAGAACGATCTAGCATCGAAGATCTAAAGCTGATACCTCAGACGGTTCCAGAACGATCTACCATCAAAGATCTAAAGTCGATACCTCAGACGGTTCCAGAACGATCTACCATCAAAGATCTAAAGCTGATACCTCAGACGGTTCCAGAACGATCTAACATCGAAGATCTAAAGCTGATACCTCAGACGGTTCCACAATGATCAACTTCCAAAATCTAGATCGGAAAAACTTTGGACAAGTTCCGTAACAATCATCCTCCAAGACTTAAAGCGGTAACCTTGGACGGTTCCGAAATAGTCAACGCAAAGACTTTCAAAGCCTTCATCAAGATATAATCAATGGATTCATTCTGATGAACAGACCATCAACACAATTGCCGGGTGGCATCTGAAAGCCCATCTCAGGTAATGTTTCAATCTGCCAACAACATTTCGCAGACGACATTCAAATGCAACTTCCAACATCTCTTCTGATCAAGGTAAGTGCAAATTTTCAGGGCATCTAAATATTCAATCATCTTCTACCTTCAGATTTCAGACAATCTCTTCAGATTTAAGAAGATTGAATAGGGGCAACTGTTATACCCCAAAATTTGCCCGCATCTTTTTTCAAGAAAACTCCAATCTAAAAATTAAGAGTCTCACATAATCATGGATTTTTTATTTCAATAAATATCCTGACATGTGAAATACTTAGTTTTTAGAATTTTTCTTATACAGTATTTTGGCTTGCAGTTGAATTTATTCTTACGCAAACGCCAAATACTGTTTATTACTTCACACATGCTATTTATTTATTTATTTACAGATAAATAGTACTGACACAATTGGTACAGAGTTAAATCTTTTGCAGGCGCAGAATCGGGAAACTCAGACTGTACTGGTAACAATCAGTTGACAGTCAAACTGCTGGCAGTACAATTCTCAGTGTTTTGTACCATCAATCAAATCAATCTTTCACAATTCAAAATTCCAAGATTTTTGTCCTAGAAGTCTTCTGAATATCACATGATTAGCAGAGACTCAACACTGCACAAAAATCAGGTACGCTTAACTGTCTCCTACACAAACAGTCCCTGACTAGGGTTTTCTTGTTTTTACAGGAGAAACAAGTTTTTGAGACCGCAAATGGATTTCATGGACATCCATATATCTCAAAGTACCATCACACAAATATTCAGACTTCAATTCACTCAGACGCACCGTCAGCAGCTCAAACAGTCAACAGACGACCCGTTTGACCAAAAAAGTCAACAGACAGTCAAAAATGAAATTTTTTGTCAAAGTCCATATTTTTTCAAAGGATTCATCATTTGATCATTGGATGATCATAATTCATCAAGGAAAGATCAAAAATCAACAAAACCCTAAGATTCAAAATTAGGGTTTTTGCCTGAAAAGTCAACTCAACTTTGACTGGTCATAACTCTCTCATCCTTCATCCAAAAAATTCAAACCAAAGCTCATTTTGAAGGAAATTCAATTATCTTTCAAATGAAATTGATCCCATGGTCATTACATTCACCATTTGAAAAATATGAACAAAGACATTACAGGTCATTTTCAAAGTCAACAAAAAGACACTTTTTTCAAAACGACACACAAGGAGCATCAAAAATCATTTTGACATGAGACCAAAGGCATTGGTTAGAGGACTCTTTGAGGTTTCCAAAAAGTGCAAGATCTCCTTCATATGACAAAAATTGAGGGATTTACACCTTGTTGAAGTTGGGTAAATTTTGGGAAAGTGCATAAAACCAACATTGCTCAAAAATGCATTTTTTCCAAATGGGGCCAAGTTTTCATGGTTCAAACATGTTTGCCATAATATTATGGGCCTCCCACGACCAAGACAAAGCCCACACCATTTTTATCCATTTTTGGCTTAATTTTATCTTATTTTAAGATTAAATAAAAAGGAAAAATGGAAGGATAATGGATAGCTTATTTTCTAAGCTAAAGCCACCAAGGAATCTTCAATTATGCAGCAAGGAAGATACAAGGAAAGCCTAGAGCAAGAGTGTGGAAAAATCAAGCAATGGTTGCTTGAATTTTAAGCTTGAAAGTCAAAAATTCAACAAAGACAATTAAGGCTTCTTAGCTTAGTTTTTAAGCACTCCATGGCTTATATAAAGGCTAGCATACTCAAACAACAAAGGGAGCACGAAATAGCAAAGGGAGATAGCAAGAAAGCTCACAAAAATCTCACAAAAATCTCCAAACTTTGTAATTTTCATTTTCATATTTCCAC
The DNA here is from genome assembly GCF_029867415.1 of Vicia villosa. Classification (NCBI taxonomy): domain Eukaryota; kingdom Viridiplantae; phylum Streptophyta; class Magnoliopsida; order Fabales; family Fabaceae; genus Vicia; species Vicia villosa. Next base: position 146,315 of record NW_026706073.1, read on the forward strand.
TCAATATCAATACAAAATAAACACTTCCAATCATCTCACAAAACAAAAAGACACGAAATCATAGCCAGAATTATGCTTGTAACACACTTGTAATCACTTAAATTTTTCAAAGAAATCTCAAATTCGAATTTTGAATTCCAGTCACTTTCCATACAAACTAAACATTCTAATACCTTCCTCAAGCATCACTGAACATATTCCAATCATTTCTAAGTCTTGAAACCTCACAAATCGAGCTACACAAGCCACGGTTTGTTCAAACTAAAACCAACTTATATCTCATAACACACGCATATCTAGCAAGATGTAGACATATATTTGTGTTTAGATTGAGGTCCTAGTCATTTCTGGAAACTTAATTGAAGTTTGGACACTCATACGAAGAACCACCATTTTAGGGTTCATAATTTCAAAATTAGGGCTTTCTGAAATGGGCAAAATCAAAGGTTCTAAGTGGTACCATTGAATTCGTATGGACTAGACGAATCAAATGGACATGTCGCGCCAAATTTATTTTCACGTTTGACCCTATTCGCTATTTTGCAGGTTTAGGAAGTATCTATTACAGCGCTTTTATTACAAAAACGCTGTTAAAGATGCTGGCTGGAGGTTGAAGACGATGAGGTGTCTTCACCTCATTGGATGTAGCGCGCGCGTTTTTAAAAAGATCTCTGATTCAGTGCGTGAAGTCCTATCATCATGCCATGTGCCTCAAAATCTGAGCCATCAGATCTCATTAAATTTTCAATCCAACGCATCACAACACGCAACCACACCATGTTCCCTCATAAACCATCACACCTGATTATTATCCTTTTATTTTCTATTTTATTTTAATTTCTTTGTTAAATTAATTAAAAATAGTTTTAAAAATCCAAAAAATACAAAAAAAATATTTTTAGGTTGCTAAAATAATATATTATTTTCTGATATAAAAATATTTTATTTTTCTTCATAATTTAAATATTTTGCATAATTAATTGGTATATATTTATATATTTGCTTTTTAATTATTTCAACCAATCAAAAAATCATAAAAAAAAATTTTGTTCTTTATATTAAATATTGTTTATACATTATAAACTAATTTTTGTACATATTTTGAATAATTTTCTCTTCAAGTTTTAATTATTTGTGTAATTATTTGTATAATTATATATTAATTAACTTAATCAATTTCTAATCAATTTCAAAAACTCAAAAAAAATTAGTTTTGTTTTTTAAATTAATTAACAAACATTTTGAACATATTTTGAACTTAAATTTTAGGTTTAAATTTTATTTTCATCCTTTTTCCTCATTTTATTTTAATTAATCATGCATTAATCATAATTAAAATAAATCATAAAAAATCCAAAAACATGTCTTTATTTTCTTGCTATTTAAAATTCCTAGATAAATGTATAGGTTGCTAAATTCATGTAAATAGGCATAGTTTACATTTCCTGCAAATCGATGTAATAGCGTAGATTTACTTTTCCGCATTTTACATTTCCGCATTTTAAATTCCAGCACATATAAACTGCGTGTATGTCAGAGATAAAATTGAACCGTTAGATCACTAACTTCAAAAGATAAAATATCTGAATTCAAACACAATCACACTTGCACTTAAGGTAACCCCTTTCTCATTCTTTTCAAAATCAAAGTCAAATTCTACTGTTTCGAGTACAAAATCGAACCTTTTGTTTATATCCGGTGAAAGGATAGATTTTTAAAGGAAATAGGATAAAGACCTTACAACTCAGGGTAGACCTCCTAATTTGCTTGCTCAAATCAAAACAAACAAAATTCTCATACACTATTGTTTTTCAAAATAAACTTTCCAAAAAAGACAATACTTTGTATACATCCAAACAAGGATCATTACGAAGTTAACGTTCTTTTTCCAAAAACATATTTTGAAAGATAAAAACACTTTGTATACATCCGCACAAGGATCATTACAAATTCAATTTACAAAGGTATTTCAAATCACATGCAAGTATTTCAGAGCAATTGAAAACAAGTGAGCTAAGCAAATTAAGAGCCCATGGATAACCATGGATACAAAGGGGTCTAACACCTTCCCTTTGTATAACCTACCCCCTTACCCAGAATTTCTTAAAGGTCTTTTTTCTGTGTCTTTTATAAACCTTTCCTTAATTGGATAAAATAAAAGGTCGGTGGCGACTCTCTGAATTTTCAAAAAAAATGCGAAAGCAGAAACAATAAAAAGAGTCAGTTCACGTATCTCTCCGCGAGAGGTATGGCCGGAAACGGAGGTCCACACAAGCATAGTGATGTGAAGCTTCAAGATCAGAAGCAGAAGA